>NW_025764992.1:600000-780000 GCF_003918875.1 Haliotis rubra | reverse complement strand
ATTCCAGCTTACATATATCATCGGGCCGAATCGAGATTCCAACTAACTATAATAACTTCCTGGTGTTCCCAAGGGACACAACTCTAGAGACCCGTGCCCCAGGTGTGTTAGAGTACCAGTGAAACAGAATACATGTATATCAATGTTACCACTCTGGTACTAACTTGATGTACATCACAAACTACAGCACGCAATGACACATGCATGATCATGGGTCATCTGGGTATATTTATACTTTCTCTTCCTGCTCATTATATTCGTGGATAGAATGTTACGGAAATATTTCACAAGGAAGTATTACTGCACGTGACATTCTTCATCTGTGTGCTACATAACGTGGTGGGAAGGTAGGTATTTAGGTGCTCGTAATAACAGGTTTAAAAAAACATTTTTGATTGCTGTCTGGGTGGGTTTTTGTGTTTTTGTTTTGTATTTTTGTTGTTGGTTTGTTTTGGTTTGATTTGTTGGTTGGTTGGTTGGTTGGTTGGTTTGGTTTTTTTTTTGTTTTGTTTTTGGCTTTTTGTTGTTGTTTTTTGTTTGTGTTGTTGTTTTTGTTTTTTTTTGGGGTATCTTTTAGAAAAACGTATGATATATTGACCTTACACACTTGCCAGGTTCTTTTGAGGACTTGGTTAATCCCAGTCGTGGCGAAAGATTCTCATCATGGGCGGATCCAAAAGACTTAAGACCGCATTCAGGGGCGTTGGCAGAGGAAAGCCCCCTCCTCAAAATTCCTGGATCCGCCCATGCTCATATTGTTGATCACTGGACTCGATTATTTCAAGGCCGCCGCCATATAGCTGGAATATTGCTGAGTGCGGAGTAAACCTTAACTCACTCACTCACTCAATACATAGATGAACTGTCTTCAATTGCAGTAATGTATTGTTTTCCAGTATGGGTAACCTAGCGATCGTATTGGTGTGTATTGCCTTTGTTGGATGCGTCTCCAGTGGCGACATATGTGTTGGCGGTGACGTCAACGGCTGTACGACGTTGTTCAAGTGGGTACCCTACCAGTCTACGTTCAGACCTTACTGCAACAGACACGATGTATGCTATGCGTGTGTAAGTACATGTAAATATTGCTTGACTTGGCAGAAGGAAGAAGTTACGAATGATTTGTCAATGCAGGAGTGAAAGGATTAACGTAACTTCAGTATTTCATTACATAGTATCAACGTCATGTAGGAAGAACAGTGTTTTCTGCTAAACTAGATATTTTATTATCCGAATTATGAACCTAAATATTTCTATTTAAACGCAACTTACAACAATTTTTTACTCGTAAATATAATTAATTTTCCAAGAATATTCATGACAATATCGCATCACTGTATCGTGTTGTTTAGACACGTTAGACATTGAACAGTTCTTCCTTTCAGATTTACACGTTGCGTTAACATCTCTATACCCCAGCAGCTTGGTTGTGTACATTTACATCTGTATTCTCAGTTATGAGTGAGTGAGGGAGTTTGGTTTAACACTGCTTTGTTATGTACACTTCTGGTTGACGTACTGAGTTAAATCCCACACTATGGCAAATTCTACACTTTCGTAATGGAGGAGTTTATACGGTGAATGTCTTCATGTAGACCCGTGAAGGTCCGGGTTAGAATTGGTCTTCAGTAATCCATGCTTGTCGAAAGAGGAGACGAATGGGATCGGGTCGTCAGGCTCGCTATCCCAATTGCATAGATTGATGCTCATGCTATTAATCACTTGATTGTCTGGTCCAGACTCGATTCTTTACAGACCGCCGCCAAATGACTGGAATATTTTCTGAGTGTAGCGTTAAACAACAAACAAACAAACAAACAAACAAACTTCTTCTAAATAAATATTACTGGGTAATGTCTACTTAAAGTGAGTGAGTGAGTGAATTTTGCTGTACGCCGCTTTTAGCGATATTCCAGCAATATCACGGCGGGGACACCAGAAATGGGCTTCACACATTGTACCTGTGTGGGGAATCGACCCCGGGTCTTCGGCGTGACGAGCGAATGCTTTAACCACTAAGCTACCCCACCGCCCCACTTAAAGATAAGGAACTAACAGTAAAACACTAGTAGGCCGTGAAGATTTGTGAGAACATCATGCATTTAGATCAGCACTGATTTTATCATGGTATACCTTTGCTTACGTTAACCTGACACTGTTAGACACTGTTAGACACTGTTAGACACATGTTGCATGTAATATAGTACATCCTTGAGCGTGGGTGTTCACACATTATCACATTGTGTTTACTTCCTTTTCATAAGGATGCATATACGTCTTTCCTTATAGGGGTCAAGATATGAAAGGTCAAAAGAAGACTGCGACAGGCGTTTCAAAAGGAACATGGACAAGAGCTGCAGTGACCTGCAATGTCGAACCATGGCGGCCTTTTACTACAAGGCTGTGCGGGTGTTTGGACATTTCTTCTACCGAGACCCAGCCAAGTCGTGGTGTGGGGAGTCGTGGGTGTTTAACTGCATGTGATACATGGCAGTTACGTACTTGCAATACATACAGCGGGACACCTGATCAATATTTGGCGTTTGCTGTTTTTTAATCCATTAATCTGTGGTTGTAGTTTTGTTACTTGTTTCTAAACACGACGTAATTATCGTTGAACGGCGAGTGACATCTCAATAAAATATAATTTTCATTATTTCGAATGGTTCGGTAGTATTTTCACAGCTACACACTGCGTGCGTGCGTGAGTGAGTGTGTATGTGTGACGCAATTATATACCTGCCCCTGTGATCAAATGATGCTTACTGAGGTATTAAATTACACTCTTTCCTTCTCTCATTCAGATGTATTATTTTATTGTAATCCAACTTATTGATACCTCAGTGAGAGGGGCGGTGGGGTAGCCTAGTGGTTAAAGTGTTCGCTCGTCACGCCGAAGGCCCGGGTTCGATTCCCCACACAGGCACAATGGTGAGGCCCATTCCTGGTGTCCCTTGCCGTGATATTGCTGGAATATTGCCAAAAGCGGCGTAGAACCCAACTCACTCACTCACTCAAAATAGCGCACTGATCAAACTGTAACATGATGTCCAGCCGACCTCGTGAAACAAGTATTTCCGGTATTATACACTTTTTATGAAACCCAAGAGCACGGGTACATCTGTGAGAAGCCTTGCAACAGAATCCAAAACAAGTTGACATTTGAACCTTTGATCATTCTGGGTTGTTTACGTCCAAGGGACGTAACCCAGCACACAGCGAATTGTGGCAGGCCGACCGTGACACGTTTAAAGAAAGAGTGAGTGAGTGAGTGAGTTTAGTTTTACGCTTCTCTCAGTAATATTCCACCTATATGGCGGCGGTCTGTAAATAATCGAGTCTGGACCAGTCGATCCAGTGATCATCAGCATGAGCATCGATCTGCGCAACTGGGAACCGATGACATGTGTCAATCAAGTCAGCGAGCCTGACAACCGGATCCCGTTAGTCGCCTCTTACGACAAGCATGGGTTACTGAAGGTTCATTCTGACCCAGACCTTCACGGTCTTCAGTAGGTCATGCAACCCAACTTGTACCTTGTAGGTTGAGTAGGAAAGGTGTTCTTTCTGTGTTCTTCTAATGAGTACACATAGAAGTTCCCTGCCACCTGGAAGGAGAGGTTTCGGTTTAACTAGGTCCGGATTGTAGAGGTTTTACAGTAATAATTTAATAACACTAACTGTAAATGTTCTAGGTCGGATTACAAACCCAATTAGGACTCTGCTCCGCACAGGCATTCCACATTTAACTCCGATCTGGAAATCGAATCCGAAGTGGGTACTGGCACATTCTTTTAGAGTGCAAGGAGAAAAATAACTCGGACATTATTACTGTGTAACATATGGTAGTGGTCCATGCTTGCGTACACACAAGCGCACACACGCGTGTGCACACGTGTTAAAAACTTAGACAATGTGTGAAGCCACTCACGTACGTAGTATTGAGGGGAAATCGTTGACCACACATACACACGCACGCATGGACGGACGCACTGACTCACGAACTTGCAGGATGTCCTTTAGAAAGTGCAGTGTCACTCACTCTCATCCTTGATAGTGCGTCACAAAACGTTACCATGGTGACTAGCTTCCTCTCTTTATATTGATAAATGTATATCTATTATGGCAAACGTTGCACCAGGAGGCAGTGTAATTTCTGCGTGGGTGCGCGCGTGGGTGCGTGCGTGCGTGCGTGCGTGCGTGCGTGCTGACCAATACATCTGTAATCGTTCTAACGCATGATGTCATGCCGCAGGTGAACACTGATACCCAACCCAGACACTGTATAAGGACTCCAAGCAGTGTCACAAAATTCATACCGAGCTCCAGCAGTGTTATCTGCATATATAGAGTATCTGAATCACATCACTGTTCAGTTCAGTCACAGTTTGCACAGGATGTGTGACTATGACATGCACTATTGCATCTCATCCCTGTTCGCAAACAGGAGCACCTGTTTGTCAAGCGGTTGCTACTGAATTACCACCTGAGGTAACCCTGTCCGCCAAAACACTGTAAATGGCAGTTGCACATACTGGGTGTAACACAAGCACCTGTGTCTCATTGCCGGCGGCGACTACGTGGATCGGGTGACCATGCTCACTTGGTTGATGACGTCGTGAGATGTTGTTCATTACATCAATCACTGGTTTATTGATCCAGATATGAATATCAATACTACATATAATTGTTTTTTCATGATGCGTTTCTTTTGTGCCTATTGAAACATTTCCTTAGCTGACACGACCTTCAACTAGGGTTTGTTAGACGCAGTGTAGCAGTGTAACGAATAATACTGAGCCCAAGTTTACTTACAACGACTGATTTGAATTGATAGTATGAGTGTAAATATTTGCAGCAATGATCTTGTAAAAACTATTCGCAATAATTGTAAATGTGAACATAAGCATGCAATTTGGTGCCTGTCAATGCATTTGTAGTTCTGGTCAATGTGAATATATTCGCACCATCGATGAGTATATTGGCATTCATGGTGCTGAACAGAGAGTAGTGTGCATATGTTTCAGGAATAACCCTAGACACCATGTTCTCTATATGGGATGAGTGAGTTTACGCCGCTTTTAGCAACATTCCAGCTACATCATGGCGGGGGACTCCAGAAATCGGCTGATAACATTGTATCCATGCAGGGAATCGAACCCGGGTCTTCGGCGTGAGAATAAAGGGCATTACAAAAGGTCTCACCACTTCATCCCTGTATCGCTTGGCATTCAGATTTCCTCGGATGATAACCCGTCTTGTTGTTCGGCCACAAATGGCACCCCATACCATTACGCCCCATCGAGCGGATGAATTTCTTGACTGCAGTTTGGCGCCATTCGCTCTCCTCTATGTCGAAAAACTCGAATTCTGCCGTTTCTGAACAGACAACCGACTTTCATCTGTAAAGAGCACTCTCTCCCAGTAATGTCGCGGTCACCGACGTACAGATCGTGTCCATTGCAGTCTGCGTCGACGGTGTAGACGGGTCAATGCCATTCCACGGAAGGTACGGTAGGCTCGTATACCAGCCATACCAAATCGTCCAAGGACTGTCCGTCTGACGTTGCCATCATGAATCTGTGACGGATGCAGCGGTCTTCGCACCAATGTCATGAATCTTGGTCTTCCCGATCTTGGGCGGTCCTGGGTCTGGCTCGAAGTAGTATCCCGGGCTGTTATAGTGGGTCCACAACACTTTATTCGGCAGCTAAATATGCAAATTACATGATAGTGCAGCAACGGCCAGGCAGCATCACAGAGGCGATCGTCCGCCCACCTGCCTAGCCGCTGTCCGAGGGTCAAGTCCCGTTACATTAAGAATTCATTGTCTATATACTACTGACTGTCAGGCTGCCCTGTATCGTATTACGACACATGTATGGTCAACCTGCAGTATCCAGCATGCACCTCATCCACGATGTTAAACTTCCGTGGCCAACCGGCCATAATCTAAGGTTAATTAGGGTTAATTACACGCAGGCAGCTGACCTGTACATGGCTGTACTGATGGTCATGATAATAAGCTGTTGATGTTTCATGTATAGTGTCAGCACTGTGAGTTAGATTTAGATAACACAACTTTAACTCTTTTTTTTTTTTTTTTTTTTTAAGAGGTGTTTGCAGAATTTATGTCCTAAAAATAAAGAAGTTGTTTAACAAACTATCATTAAAATATCGACACAGTTCACTATTTGTTACGAGGGAGGAGTGCAGAGTAAGGGACAGCCGGGTGTGCGAGAAAGGATGGAGACGGCACAGCACAGGGTTTTTTTTAATTTTTTTATATTTGTTTTTATTGGTTCCCATGATTACAATGTCATATGTAGAACAGTGGTGTACAGACAGATGGATGATGTACAGGTACTATGTCAATATCATGTTAATACACATATATAAGTCAATAAAAGAGAAATATGACCTCAGGTAAATTGGGTACATTTTAAATTCATCAAAGTACTTGGAAGAGAAGACCCCATTTATGATTGAAATCTTCTATTTTATTATTTCTTTTGCAAATATGGTTTTCCACAAAGAATATTTCTTTCAAATTTTTTATAAATAGAGCTATGTTTGGATGCGTATTTTTAATACTGCATACGTAAATGTGTCTTTTTGCTGCAATGATGATGTGATTTAGTAATATATTATGATGTAGAGTACCAAACCAAACCATATGTTTTGATAATAGCAGTGGATGAGGGTATAAATTGTTAAGCCAAATTTGCAGGTTTTTCCAAAAAGTTTGTGTCTCCTGACATTCCCAGTACACATGACACAACTTTAACTTAACTCAGAGAATATACAAACATGTCTATATTTCCCGATAAACCCCATACCCCATCAAAGTGCCTACGACAGTAGTTTAGTTTTCGCAACAACAATTTTTTTATTTTTTTATTCTTGGGCAAACATTCATGATATCTGCATTTTGAATATTGTCAAATTCTTTGACACAGTGCGAAGAGTTTCTGCACTTTTGGGTTTCCTGGAATAAATTGTCACCTGTTAGCTGTAAATACGACTACAGTGTAGACTTTCTGAGATTCAGATACTTGCAAATAAAGAAAAACATTTAGAAATAGATTTGTTTCACAACACAGTAAATATATGTGCGATGCAATCTGCTATTTGAAAGTAGGTTGTATTCAATGCGGAAATATGAAGCTGTATTGAAACTTCACCAGCAGAGTATCACTGCGACATCCTTCATTTGACTGTTTCCGCAAAGAAGGAAACGAAAAGCGGTCTCCTCGTGGGAATAGATAACAGTTGCCTGTGCAGACGCTGCCCTCTCTACCCGGCTGATAGACGTGTTTCGAACTCCAGGTAAGCTGCTGATTAACACCGCAGGTTTTTTATTTTGAGAAATATTTGATTAGTTTGTTTCAAATGGGTAGCGCCATATAAAGCTATGAACTTGCAAATGAAGTAAGCGCCATTATACCTGCAAGCATGCTACTCTTACACGTTCCTGAATGAAACTTAATTTGATTTTATAATATGAAATTCTAATGTTTATGGGAAATATACCTACTTTCGAAAAATGTACTATGTCCATATTGTGTGTGAATGTAGTACTGGGCAGTATTAGCATAGACTGATTATTTGAAGAAGCCTACAGCCCGAGACAGACAGACAGACAGACAGACAGACAGACAGACACTTTATTCAGTAATATACGGCCTTATGGCCCATTTTACAGTTAATATATAATGTATTTATAATGTGACGTGAGCACAAATTGAATAGTTATCTAGCAATGAATATACATTTTAACAATGTTGCAACTGCATTTATAATTAGATCAAAATCGTCGTGTTTATACCTTCTGGATAAATTGACATTAAAATTGTGTAGGGAAAGTCTAAATTTACACATGGCTCTTATCAAATCATTATTTTCTAATGATGTTAAATATTTCCCTGGTTCTATAGTTGACTTAATCGAATTATAATGACATAAAAAAGGATGAGGATGAAATACTATTGTGCCATGTTTGATAATACATATCTTGTAATCTATGTTTTAATGAAAATAGAAATAACTCCTCATCACAGTCTTGCGCAATCCAAACAAAAGAATACCCACAAGTAAACAGCAAAGATCTAACATTTGAAACCAAGTTACAACTGGTCTTACCATTATCATCAAGAGTTTTTAATAATAAATTATAGCATTGATAAGGCCCCGTGGCGTTATCTCGTATCGCTCTTGCAGTGATGTACATCGTATCTTATGCAAATCGTTAGCTACGCTGTTTATGGAGTAACTTAAAGACAGTTATTATCTCGTTCATTCGAATATATCCATTGGGCACAACTTCCACACTGCATCCTATGTTATTCCGGCAGCTAGCGGGGAGTTAATGTTAAGATTTCAACTCGCACGGTAACGTTTAACATTACAGCAGCTGATTCGGTTCGTGCAAGCCTCGCCGCGTGCAAAGACAGGGACAGTAAAATGTTGAAATAGAAACGGAACGAAAATATTATATTCATTTCTCTTTGCAAACCTACTGCTTTTGTTGGGTCTGTTTTTATATATTTCCGATGATCTGTGATCAGTAATCAAATCACGTATGTTAAATCTTTCTATAAATTAGGAAAGTATATACTTTCCAAGTTTGCACTTATATCGATTTTTCGGTTTATTGGATCACACATTGTAACCCTGTGGAAAATCGAACCGGTGTAATTCGGTGTGACGAGCGAACGCTCTAACCACTAGGCTACCCCACCGCCCCTAATTGCATGGAACATTGATAAATACATACAAACATGCGAAATGTGCAAGGTATATCATATTCTCGCACAAAGACGAGTAAATTCTGACCGGCGAACCTGTTGCTGATAAAGATGTTGACACTCTTTGTTGACACATAGATATTTCGAACAGTCAAGTGTCATTGATTCACTGGGTTGTCCTTTGTTTTCAACGTGATCAGGAAGTCTATTAACTCTATCCTTGTTCCTGTTGCCGAAACTTGCATAATATAGTCCATTCCAGGAAGCATTTGTAAGGAACGAATGGGCGTCAATATTATAATGAACTACAACCAAAACTAACACAGCATACGGCCCCGAATTCCAAATAAGGATATAAGGCCGCATTTGTTCCAGCTGTTATTTGATTGGTCACTTGGGCTTACAATCTGTTCAGGGTAACACTGATGGTGGAATATTATTCAAACCCTGTATTAAATACAACGTAAGGTCGATAGATCGATTTCTCGTCATTTGAAGACATCATTTGTCAACGAGGTACAAACATACATTGATGCAATTTTGTTAACACTAATGGTAATTTTAATGATTCATGGTAATTCAATATTTCACGATTTCATATACTTTTTTTTTTTTTTTTACAAGATCACCAACCTAAGTTTTGGCACCTGTTTTTCGCGAATTAATTTGAATGAGTATGTTCGTCACAACTGTTGATATTTTATATCGCTAATGAGATAAACAGTTTAACAGTGTAACGGGAACATGTTAGTCGTTGAAGGTCAGATGACCAAAGATAGATAAGGTAGATGATATAAATTCTGTGCATTACGTCATTATTCTGTACATTACGTCATTTACCACGAAAGGTCAAACCCGCGTGAATCCGCCTCTATTCTCAAAACATCCCGCCTTCGACGTGGCAGAGTCCTGATCAAACGTCCAACGTCAACTTGGTTCATTCCAACCCGTTGTTCCTGCAGGACATTGCCACGTTAGCTGTGACTGGTCAGTGATTGTTGACGGTGACGTACGCGCCGCCTATGGATATTCCAGACATGTGTGACAGGTCTTGACTGAGTGCTGACCATAGTAAGGTGGCTATGTTCTGCTGTTGGAGGTACTCAGCTGTCCAACAGCAACAGACCTCTCTGTGCTCCTCAGGCACAAACTCAGGACAACGTCCATGACGGTCATTCACTTTATCTATGAATCCTGTTTCGTTTTTGCATGCCAATTCCGTTTCCACCTACATTTTGTATCATTCCAACTTTTTGGTAGAGAACCAATATGGCGGCATCCATGTGATGCATGCCCCTGCTGTACCCTTCACCAGAATATACAAAGTTAATGGTACCTGACCTTGTTGGTTTTCCTTTGAACCACTGAACAAGTTTAACCTGGTCCCGTGCATACCTGCACCGTGTTTTCAATAGTTCAATAGTTTTCACGCCATGAACACGTCATTCGTCTACGTCACACAATGATGCGCCTGTCGAGAGTCTGATGTCCCCTGATAATACTGGAATATAGCTAAATGCGCCATAAAACCATATTCACTCACACAGTAGTCGACATGGCCCATGCTACACTGTAAGGAGAATGGGAGCGAAATGACAACTTTGTGTCTCTAACGCAGTACTCTTGGCAACATTGGGACCAATATACTTCTGGTGCTCCCAAATCCTGTTATGGCTGGAATATTTAAAGGATGTGTGTAAATTCCTACCCACTCACAGTGAGAAATCGGTATTTCACATCTTTTTCTAGGGCGGTGGGGTAGCCTTGTGGTTTAAGGGTTCGCTCGTCACACGGAAGACCGGTTTCGATTCTCCACAAAGATACAATGTGTGAAGGAAGCTAAACTGTAAGAAGGGAGGTTATAGGCCACGAAGATTCCCGTTGTATTAACTGGCAACTTTCAGGGAGAATGATAGTAATGATTATAATATGTACATGGCAGCGTTCATATAATATGTGCTATTCCAATCTACTTTCAGGAAAGAAAAATGCGTATGTCAACCTTCTTCACTACTTTAATCCTGGGTTTAAACTGCATTTTAAGCACACCGTCATCACTTGGAACTAACGGTTCAAAACCTGCTCCCTGCACGAAGACATGGTTGAACCACTGCTGCCACGTCGACTGCTCCAACAGAAATTTGAGTGAGGTGCAGCTCCCACAGAATTTACCAAACTCAACATGTGTCTTAAATCTAACATTCAACTTCATTAAATCATTCCCAGAAACATATTTCCAAAAGTTACCCAATCTGACAATTCTGGATCTGTCCCACAACCAGCTCGGACAAGAAGTGGGCGTGGCTTTCAGTGACCTTCCAAGGCTGAAACACTTAAACATATCTCATAATAATGTACAAAGTATATCTTTGGAGGCATTTTCGAATCTAACGTCCCTAGTTCATCTGGATATGTCCTGCTGCGGGTTACGGTCAATAGAACCCGGTTCGCTCTCGCGTCTACAGAACATTACAACGCTGAATCTCACAGGGAATTGGCAACTCGGATTTGATGGATTGGAAAATGCAACGGAGGGTCTTGGAACCTCAGCCATAACAGAACTGTATATCAACAACATTGTTTCTCGCCATAAACTCTGTGTGGTGGTGCTTGATCGTCATTTGAGGAATCTTGAGAATACGTCCCTGAAAACAATTGAAGCAGATAGAAACAGCATAGTTAGTTTTGGAGGACAGACTCTGGAGCTTCTTCCAAAAACATTGCAAAATGTGACTGTTCGCAGGAATAACTTTGCATTTGCCCAATACGTACTCTCCCTCTCAAACCTGACCGGCCTGACGCATATTAAACTGGGAGGAACTGTGCGAGACCTGTCACAAATCATACCCGTTGCTGATGACCTGTCAACTGTTGAATATTACCACTGTAGCCATAGCGAGAGTTGTGCTGCAGAAGAAAATATGTGGTCATTTCCTCAAGAAACCTTTGAAATGCCTTTGAGATCAAATATATTGACATCCAACAAAACAAGACCTCTTCATATTCCACCCAACTTAACGTATGTAAGTTATGCCAATGCTGAATCATCTATAACGCTTTCCGAGGTCCATTTTGGCGAAAACAAGCTAGAACATCTTGACCTTTCGTTCAACGTCATGGTCGACTGGCAGGGGCCAATAATTGGTTTGAATCATTTGAAAGTTTTGAACCTGGCACAGAACGTAGCCAGTAATGTGTCTTATCATTTTTTTGAGTATTTGACATCATTAGAACACTTAAATCTTTCAGGCAATTCCCTCGATAGATGCATCACGTGTGACAAGAAAGGTCAAATATTTGGCAGTTTGAAGAATCTTGAGTATCTCGACCTATCGAAGCAGTTCCTCCATCATTTACCATACAACATATTTCAAGGCCTGCATAATCTCAAAGAATTAGATTTATCCCACAATGCTCTCCCAGAGATAGAATTAAATTTAACATGTAATAAAAAATTGCAGTACATAGATTTTTCATACAATCAAATCTGGTACATATATAAGGGCCTAAGACATCAACTAGACATGTTGGCAGCTCGGCCTATGATGAACATCAGCATCAATTTGACTGGCAATCCCCTTTTGTGTAAGTGCGCGCAAATTGAATTTCTTAAATGGCTGGAAATTTCAAAAGTTGGGATCTTAAACTTTGAAAACTATACATGTTATAATAATGAAGACCGTAACATTCATATGAAGAACCCGTATGTGCTTATCGAAAATTTTAGAGTTTCATGCAGCCAAGAAGTTGGAAAGTTGGTGTGGATTTTGTTCGCAACGTGTTTCGTTTTTAGTCTGATATGCTTTTCAATGATTTACCGCAACAGATGGAAGCTCCGATATCTTTACTACGTTGCAAAGTTACGAGTGATGAAATTGCCAGAATCTAGACAGTCGTTTGATTATGACGGCTTTATATCCTATGCTGACGAAAACAGAGAGTTTGTTTTGACGGTGATGATGCCAAAATTGGAAGCGGAGGGCATAAGACTGAACGTCCATCATAGGGACTTCCTGCCTGGGAATCCCATTGCGGAGAACATCATTGACGCCATTCAGAAGAGTCGCCGGGCTGTGATAGTGTTGTCAAAGGACTTCGTGAGGAGCAAATGGTGCATGTATGAAGTGAACATGGCCAATATGGAAGGGATCTCTACTGGGAGAGATGTTTTGGTCATTGTGATGTATGAAGATGTACCGACCAGAGACGTGCCCCCCGAGTTGTTGTATCACATTCAGAACAACACCTACATCGAGTACCCGCATATAGGGAGTGACACTACGTTTTGGGAACATCTCAGTCAAGCTTTGAGAAACGAGGAATAGAATGTGGATTGAATAACAGTAAATAGGTTATTGAGCTGAATCATTTCTGGAACTGGTGGACTCATTTGTGTTGATGATGCAAAGGGATCTAGAAGACAGAAACGTCATCCCGTCAATTCCTGCTATAGTTTCGACCACAGCGTTAGTCTCAGCTTATCGTGGGCATCAGGATGTCGCTGAGGCCGTGCGAGTCTATGAGGATGGGAAAGGGTTCGATACTCATGTCACTTGGCTGAGCGCCTCCCTGCAAGGTCGTATCCTAGTTGTTAATATTGGTGACTTTGACCTAATTGTCTAAAAGTGCCCATTGCAAATAATTGCTGGCTATGTCACGGCAAGCGTTCTTCAAAAACAGCGCAAGAACGATTTTCGTAGGAGGGAGATGTGGCATAGCTCGAAAACCTGAATTCTCAAAAGAGAGAAGAAGAAACGATTGTAAGGGACACTTCCATTTGTTGTAACGTGGATACTCACGTTGAGACCTACATGTATATTTTTATGATTATGATGATGATATGATTACACTTTTGCCAAGACATTGAAGGCTGTTATTGGCGCCTCCATCTTAAGACATTAAGGCCCATATTAACTCATGCAACATCAGGTATTCATTACCCATGTATATAATAACAACACGTTTCACAAACAATACCTGTTTCATATATACTTGCCTAACATTTCTTTCACTGCAGTCATGTATTTCACAAAGAGAAGCTATCAGTGTAAATAGCTTATGCCTATGTGTTGTGTTAGTTGATTTCAATTTCCTTTCACGGAACAGCTTGCTAGAAATGGCTTTATCAGGGTTACAGCATCCAAGGACTCGAGTAGCTTCCAAAACTTTTTATTGTACAGTGCCCCGTTCCTCAAAGCGATCGTAGCGCTACGACTGCCTTAAGTCTATGTTAAAGTATGGGAGTTACGATCATCTTAGCTCTACGATCGCTTTGAGGAACAGGGCCCAGATGTGGAGGAATGTCCAGATACGATGCATCTGTGACAATGATACCCGATGTTTTTCCTATTTCGATATAGTTTTATCATATGTTCCGGTTTTCGAGATAAAAGTGTTCTGATTAAGGAAATAAAATGTTTGTGTAGTCATTTCGAGATAAAGAATATATTGGAATACCTGACATTTAAACCAGCCTTTATTGATATGATTAATGCATTCAGTTTTATGTCCACATCAACTGACTTACACGAGTGTTAGTATAGCTGATCTGTGTACACTTGCTGTCTTGCTGTCCCGGTAAAACCACTGAATTTCATAAGAAGTGATTTTTTTTCGACTGGAAGCATGCCAGTACTTAACTCAAACAAATCAAGGAAGTGAATTATTTTATTGTGATAACAGTGATTATGGGATTTGATTGCAATGTGCGTGGTTACAAACCAGTTACAAGCAACCTTTTGGTTGTTTCGTGCGATAATGTTGTATTGCTGTATTGTTCGCACAGGGCAGCGACAAGGAAGTACAGCATTGTATCAGGTTTATGTTTCCTTATCACCCAGTGAATAGATCCTCGTTCCTCGACTGACTCTAGTGTAAAGTGTGTCTCCATCAAAGTGAGTGAGTCAGTATGGTTTTACGCCGCTTTTTAGTGAGTATAGTTTTACGCCGCAATATTCCAGCAATATCACGGCGGGGGACACCAGAAATGGGCTTCACGCCGCTTTTAGCAATATTCCAGCAACATCACGGCGGGAGATACCAGAAATGGGCTTCACACATTGTCCCCGGGTCTTCGGCGTGACGAGCGAACGCTTGTACCGCTACCCTCCATTAAAAGCAGTGGCGTTCAGACAAACACCGTTGAAGGAATTTGTGTCTCTGTGTGCTCCTTTCATAAGCACTTTGCGGATGTATCTAACCTTTGTAACTCGAAGTGTTCATGTAGATCCCTTCAACGTCGCCACAAGGATATTATATAGAGGATATTATGAGATTGCCCATGTCATATAATGTTTACGACACGAGTGCCTAAACGTTGGTATTTCCCGAGCGAGAGCGAGGGATATACCGATGTTAGGCACGAGTGTCGTAAACATAGTATTACATGGGCACGAATATAATATTCTATTTATTACCGAAGTCGTAAAATTGAGGAAAATATACCCAAATCTACTTTCAAACACAGGCTGGCTACCCGCCGTCGCCGCTTGTAGGACGCAACGTCATAGAAGAAACGTGACGTCATAGCATTGTTCATGACGTCATGTCACCATGACAAAGTGATATTTTGCCCCAGGGCATCGTATGAAAAATATGAACCCCGATAATTTCGCCCTCGTAGGTAATAAAGGTATTTACGCTACTTGTTCAATCGATAGAGTTAGAGTAACTATGCACTTATACCCGTCGGGTTAGTGATGTATACTGGCGTGTTTATAGAGGAGAGGCCGGCGGGTCGGTAGCCGTCATTACAATGAATGGTTAAAGGGTTCGCTCGACACGCGAAAGATCCGGCTCGATTCCCACACATAATAGGTACAATGTGTGGCACTTGGGGTTAGCCGGCGGGTATATCTTGAATAAAAGGCTCAACAATACCGCCGTCATGTAGCTGAAATATTGCCGTGCGTGGCGTTAAACAACAACAACAACAACAACAACAGTAGCAGCAGAAACTTGCTCCATGTCTAGCAGAAGCAGAAATTTATGATGAACTTTTCACTGAAGGAATGGAAAATCGCCTTCAAGGCCACATACGAATTATCAAAATAAAATTTTAGAATTTGAATATAAGATCCGCAGTTGATTCCGGATATTTTAGAAATATTGCTACTGATGTATAATGTTAGCAATCTTCCAGCTGTTGAATCCTAGTTAAGATACGATGACGTACATCAACCAAGTCAGCGGGCCTGACCACCCGATACCCCGAGTCGCTTCTTTCGATACGACAAGCACGGGACGCTAAATGCCAGTTCTAACCTGCATCTTCACGGGTCCTTTGGGGGAATCGAACCCGGTCTCCAGCGCGACGAGCGAACGCTTTAAGCTTTAAGACATGATGGAGTGCATGTACGACGATGCCTTATTGGCAACAGTCGGTTTACTCCTGAACATCCGCTTAAACCTAGGGGTGAAACGGTGAGGTGAGGTGAAATAGGGTTTAACGTCGTACTTGAGAATATTTCGCTCATATGATGTCGTGCATGCATGTGTATGTGTATGTGCGGCTGCTTGTACTAGCCAAGACTGGAGCTGGTTTTATAGTGCTAGCTCACTGAGATACCATGCCGCAGTGAAGCATGAATACCCCACTCAGACACATTATACTGACTCCGAGCCGACCAGTCCTTGATGTACCCATTAATGCCGAGCGCCAGGCAGGGACCAACAAGTACCATATTTTAATGTCTTTTGGTATGACGCGGTCGGGAATCGAACCCGCGACCTTCCGCTCTCCGGGCGGACGCTCTAACCACTACTCCACGGAGGCGGTCAGGGGTGAAACGGTATACCGCGGTATTAGTAGAACCGGGTATTTTGCCTTCGGTTCGGTATACCGTAATGTAAATCCATTGCAACTGAAAAATCCACATTGTCAAGCAAAATATGAGAATTGATGCATATACACGTGTCAATATTCGGGGGGCGTCCCAAAAGTAGTCGGCCTTACTATATTTTCGATGTCCAATGTTCGAAAAGCTTTCATTTTACTTCGAAGGAATCATTAGCAAAGCCATATCCAAAATCTCACATATGTGAGTAATGTGGTTAACGAGATATTAGTCATCACTACACATTGGGGTATGACTGACTGACTGAGTTTGGTTTTACGCCGCTTTTAGCAATATTCCAGCAACATCACGGCGGGGGACACCAGAAATGGGCTTCACACATTGTACCCATGTGGGGATTCGAACCCGGGTCTTCGGCGTGACGAGCCAACGCTTTAACCACTAGGCTACCCCACCGCCCCTTTTTGGGGTATGATATTTCTTAAAAATTGCAGAAAGTGAAAAACGACCTGTCATTTTGTACCTCTTGGATAATGGTATGCCCTCAGATAATATCATATTAAATATGTTCAGTATAGTATTGGATGACTTCCCGTCATATTCAACATTCAAAGATTTCGATTGCTTGATGTATATTTAGACCGGGCTGTTTTTAAAGGACACCCCCATTTTAAACATTGTGTCCAGAAATTGAAGCTGGCACTGTTTACAATATACTGAGTGCTGACACTTTAGAATAAGTTATGTCCTGAATGGGGTTGGGTAGTGTCTCCAAAACAAGCTCTTTCGGTAAACATCATGGGGTGGTGGGTGTGGGGGTGGTGGGGTGTGGGGTGTCACTTTAACAAGCGATTGTAGTTTCAACTTGCATTTTTATCCTCTTTAATATCTACATTTGATTCTAGAGGACTTCTGCCTATCTCAATCACACAAAATGTTTCTTGCATATTTTGTTTCCTGAAGCGATGCATTTATTGCAGATTTTGCGTTTTGAGGGGGGCTACCAAGATACAGAGTAAAACCAAACGGGGATTGTGAGGCTGGAACATGGCAAAAGCAATCTGCTTGAGGTTGACAGATAATATGTAGACAAATAAAACATAAAAACCGCTGCATTTGTAGAATGTTCTAGGTGAGGCTGACTACCTTTGGACGGCCCTCGTAGACGGGGTGGTATGTCTGTCAAGAATACATGCAACTTTTGTTTGCTGATGCTATGACATCGTGATACTGAGTGAGTGAGTGTGGTGTTACGCCGCTTTTAGCAATATTCCAGGAACATCATGACGGGGGCCTCCAAAATGGGCTTCACATTGTACCCATGTGGAGAGCCTGAGTCGAACCCGGGTCTTCGGCGTAACAAGCGAACGCTTTAACCATTAGGCTACCCCACCGTTGTCATTTTCCCGTGACGTCAGTGTAGACGTTTTACAATTATTCACATTTATACTGATACTATGCATACATACAGCTATAAACGCGCCGATGTGGTTGCCTGTTGGTTAAAGCGTTAGTTCGTCAAAGCATTCGTTCGTCACGCCGAAAACCCGGGTTCGAATCCCCACTCTGAAACAATGTGTAAAGCTAAAAGCTAAAGCCTTAGTTACTCTCTACAGCTTGAACCTTCATTTACTACCCTTGTACGTATGTTAAATGCTTTATTCAGCTGTGACGGACACAGCGGCTGCTGAGTACAGACTTCTGGGTGCGTCCTTCACCTTATTCCCCTGCGTCTGAAAAAGAAGAAATGTGTGCAGGAATAATACAAAATATTCATTTATGCTGACTTTAATACTTTCTGGTTTAGATTCCGGGTTAGTGTGAGTGAGTGAGTGAGTATGGTTTCACGTCGCTTTTAGCACCATTCCAGCAACATCACGGCTGGGGACACCAGAAATGGGCTTCACACATTGTACCCATGTGGGGATTCGAACCCGGGTCTTCGGCGTGATGAGCGAACGCTTAGACCACTAGACTACCCCACCGCCCCCGATTCCGGGTTAGAAGAGGAGGGGTTAAAGTGTTTGAAAGTACAAATGTTCCCATACTGTCCAGGGTTGCTTAGCAAACTTAGATTGGGTCGTTGGTGAATATCTGACAAAAACAACACTGCAGTGACGTGGTGTTCCCTTATTTGTTTCCCTCAGTATATTTTCATTTTTTTTCTTTATATTTGTCCTGCACTGTGAACACAAGAAGCACCCTTACCAGGAAAATCAGCGTTTCTTTCCGTGATGAGGTTTCTGTTTGCGTACTGTATTGCGTCCTCGTCCGGCTCGACGGCAACCGCATCTGCCAAGAAGGAAACATCCGGGTTATTATCATACCATATTCGGGGTACAACTAATCCGCTTTGAATTACGGACAGTTTAGGCAGAGGTAATTATCCGTGTGAGGCAAGGGGGTTTACCTTACTTAGTTGTCGTATCAAGAAGTGAAAATAGTGAAAAAACAAAGAATGATTTCACAGTGTTTTGTTTTTTTATAATCGCTTTACATGCGCAAAGTGTCCGAACAACACTGCACAAGCACGTCTGTGACATGTTTGTTTGTCTGTGGAAGTGTGTGTTCCATGCATGCATCTGCGTGTAGCTACAGGATTGACAGTGAATGTGTGCATGCGTGCGTGTATGTGTGTACCGTGCGTATATTTGCCTGTAGTTACAGGAGGCACAGTGTGTATGCGCGTGTGCGCGCGTCTGCCTCTGTGTGTAGATGTGTGTATCTGAGTGTTACATACATGCCTGTGCGTGTAGTTACATAGTAGACAGTGTGTATGTGCGTGTGCGCGACAGCGTCTGTGTGTAAATGTGTGTATCTGTGTACGTGTGTGTTCCATACATGCATGTCATAATGTATTGTACTGTGAAGCATTTCGAGTCGGGGGTCATCTCTAATTTTTTTTTTTTCTTAACATCTTTAATCCTCGCTAAGACACTAGGGTCTGTGATCTTATCGCCAACACACAAAGTCAGCTATCTAACCCGCTCAGTCACGACTGCTTCCACACAACAGAAGTCTGACAACTGGTATTGTAAATCACGTACTTTGTGTCCCCCTCTGACAAGTACACGGCACCCATGGCCAGCGCTATGATGAACACACTATGCCTTTTAGTGGTCATATAGCACATGTTATTTCTGGGATTACACTTTCTCAGTACAGTGTCGATTCTAGCTGACTTTGTGTGCTGGCGATTAGGTGCCTTACTGAGTTTATGGGTTCGAATCCCGGGTGAGACCCGACAAAATACTAGAATTTTAACTGGGAAAGTGTAATCCGAAATATAACATACGTTACATCTGATTACTGTTCCCAAGACATGAGAGGACAATACGTCATTACACCCACACACAAACGAGCGGTGTGAGTGTGTTGAGCTTAACGCCGACGGGATAATGGCATGTCAGCTCAGATTGATCGTTTGTTGTCAGCAATATTCCATCTGTATGCCGGCGCTCTGTGAACTGTCGAGTCTGGACCAGACAAGCCAGAGATTGACATCATCAGCATCCGTCTACGCAACTCAGATACGATGACATAACGACAAAGCATCTGATGTTTAACGTCACACGAACGTCATATAAAGTTAAATTGACAAAAGCACTAGATGTATCGTGTCAACCAAGTCAGCAAGCCTGACCACCCGATCCCGTTAGTCGCCTCACATGACAAGCATGGCTGCCTGAAGATCAATTCTAACCCGGATCTTCACGGGTTGCATGTCATCTCAGCGGAGTGGGGACGCCAAATCACAGCACGTTTACCACTGGTACAATCTGTATACGAGTATGGCACTGACAGACCTTACGTCACAAACGACACGAATCGGTTGAATACGCAATGCCATTTTACACTTACCAGATTGGTACACAAAGTCTCTGGTCTAGATTACCAGTTGTCCGACTTCCATTTTTTATGGGAGCCGCGATGGTTGAGTGGGTTAGGCGGCTGACTTTGTGTGCTGGCGATTAGGTGCCTGACTCTGAGAGTTCCAATGCCGGATGGGACTCCAACAAAAGTACTAGAATATGTTCTTTACTGAGAAAGTGTAATCCCAAACATAACATTTGTGACACGAATCGGGTGCCAAAACACATAAGCGATCCTCATAGTCTAATAAATAGGTCTCCTTACCTCTTTTCCAAAAGCGACGACGACGACGATAGTAGTAGACGGGGCTGGGCGGGTACGGTTGATTTACCACGATAACATGACGACGACGTCGGCGACGGAAAACGCGAAACAAGAAAGACGAGGTCGGCGCCGCTAGAATGAAGACCAGGAGAAAGACGCACACAGGACGCATCTGCAAAATGACGGCATGTTGTTCAACAGTACTTAAAAACCATAGAATCTCCATGAAATTTGTCTACATACAATAAATTATGGATTCAGAAAGTATTTATGTATTCTCTCCTAATTCAAACATGAAGTTATTTCTCTTCTTTCATGTCCATGGCTTATTTCTACAATATAATATATTATATCTAACAGTAATAGTAAGCGTGTATCATCCACGAGACGAGGCGAGGCACAGGCATTTTGTTGTCAATATAATTAAGCTCTTCTGTTCGTTTAATCACATGTACTTGAGTTATATGCTATTTCACATGTATTCAATACCCAGTCTATTACTGGGCAGCATTTTCCCGCAACACTAAGATTACAAACAGCCACGACACATCAAGTTCATAATGTGAGAATGCATTATGCTGTTATATAAGCGTCGTTTGTTTGTTGTTTAACGCCGCAGGCAGCAATATCCCCGTTATATGACGGCGGTCTGCAAATACTCGAGTCTGGACAATCCAGTGATTGACATCTTGAGCTTCGATCAACGCAGCTGCGATACGATGCAATTTTTAGGTACTCTAGTACATGTACATGAAAGTGGTAGACACCGCGTACACTAAATCATGGTAGGACTCTCAACAAATTTCTAAGTTTGAGATATATTTAAAGTCAGTTTTGTGTATCCTTTTTGGGACTTATTACAGTTGAAATAAAATGTTATACAGTGTAATTACTTTAGAACATGTTTTCAATAAATCAGTATCATCATCACAATCATCATTATTATTTTTGTTAATTAAACCCTTGAAGATCCGGGTAAGAATTGATCTTCAGTAACCCATGCTTGTCGTAAGAGACG
This sequence comes from Haliotis rubra, assembly GCF_003918875.1. Taxonomy (NCBI): domain Eukaryota; kingdom Metazoa; phylum Mollusca; class Gastropoda; order Lepetellida; family Haliotidae; genus Haliotis; species Haliotis rubra. The sequence goes on along the minus strand of NW_025764992.1, from coordinate 758,302 downwards.
ACTAAAGGGATCGGGTGGTCAAGCTCGCTGACTTGGTTGAAGCATGTCATCATATCCCAGTTGCGTAGACCGATGCTCGTGATGTTGATCACTTGATTGTCTGGTCCAGACTCGGTTATTTACAGACCGCCGTCATACAGCTGGAATATTGCTGGGTGCGGCGTAAAACTAAACGCCGTCAAAATATTGCTGGGTGCGGCGTAAAACTAAACTCCTTCACTCACTCACTGGTCTAGACTCGATTATTTACAGACCGCCGCCATACAGCTGGAATATTGCTGGGTGCGGCGTGAGACTAAACTCCTTCACTCACTCACTGGTCTAGACTCGATTATTGACAGACCGCCGTCATACAGTTGGAATATTGCTGGCTGCGGCGTAAAACTAAACTCCTTCACTCACTCACTGGTCTAGATTCGATTATTTACAGATCGCCGCCATACAGCTGGAATATTGCTGGGTGCGGCGTAAAACTAAACTCCTTCACTCACTCACTGGTCTAGATTCGATTATTTACAGACCGCCGTCATACAGCTGGAATATTGCTGGGTGAGGCGTCAAACTAAACTCCTTCACTCACTCACTGGTCTAGATTCGATTATTTACAGACCGCCGTCATACAGCTGGAATATTGCTGGGTGCGGCGTGAGACTAAACTCCTTCACTCACTCACTGGTCTAGACTCGATTATTGACAGACCGCCGTCATACAGTTGGAATATTGCTGGGTGCGGCGTAAAACTAAACTCCTTCACTCACTCACTGGTCTAGACTCGATTATTTACAGATCGCCGCCATACAGCTGGAATATTGCTGGGTGCGGCGTAAAACTAAACTCCTTCACTCACTCACTGGTCTAGATTCGATTATTGACAGACCGCCGTCATACAGCTGGAATATTGCTGGGTGCGGCGTAAAACTAAACTCCTTCACTCACTCACTGGTCTAGATTCGATTATTGACAGACCGCCGCCATACAGCTGGAATATTGCTGGGTGCGGCGTGAGACTAAACTCCTTCACTCACTCACTGGTCTAGACTCGATTATTGACAGACCGCCGTCATACAACTGGAATATTGCTGGGTGCGGCGTAAAACTATACGCCTTCACTCACTCACTGGTCTAGACTCGATTATTTACAGACCGCCGTCATACAGTTGGAATATTGCTGGGTGCGGCGTTAAACAACAAACAAAACAGACTTACCTTCAACTTGGGACTTGGCAACACTCAATAGTCTGGAAGCGAAATTTGCTATTACTATATACCCCCGAACCCGGACCTGTGATGTGTTGAAACATCCATTACTCATCAGTTAATGTTTGTGAGCCAGGTGATATCACGGAAAGTCACCCTTTCAATCTTTCACGATCACCGATGACAGGTGCGTGAAGCACGGGTGTCGGATACATTATGGGGCATTAGAAAACAGCTGTTGGGGTGTATCGGGAGCTTGGCAGTGGGACGATGATACCATGTGATGGAGACATCAGGTGGAATACAAACCAATGAGATCTGGTTTGGGGAAAAATCAGCGACATCATCTCAATATTTGCCAGACATAACCAGCACCTGTTACATTGTTTTGGAAACAGAAACAATTGACACTGAATATGTGTCTCTGGTTGTCTGTGAGGCTTTCACAGTTCCATCCTGTAACATCCTGATATCCCCCTCCCCCTCCCCAATAATCCCCGCTCCACACTACCCGCCGGGCAAGCCATGATACAGCCTTAGGAATGGACAGGGTGCGTGATTTGGTCGTTAACATTATGTAATCGTGTAGCAGCTGAAATTATACCACCAGATCAACAAATTTGTAGTGTTGTTACACATTACGATGTAACCGATCACTTACAAAACTTGAAAAATTGTATATATATGTTAGTGAATGAGTTACATTTTACCCGCATATGAGTCTATTACAGCAAAATAATGCCGGGCGGGGTGGTGGGGGGTGGGGGTTTGGTTGTTTGTCTCCAGAAATGGGCATCACACATTGTACCCATGTAGGGAATCAAATATGGTAGAACGACGAAATCTGTATCTTTCGAATAGTTCATCGTCGCTATACATTTCCATACGGTTGAAACGATTCATGAAATCCTCTGAATATGCAATCTATTTCTCTTAGAACGAAGCCGACGAACGAGTCGAGTTACTTCAGCCATCTTTACTGCTACAAGCAGTCTTAGGACTTAAGATCAATTTTGATCTGAGACTTTAGATTTTCTTAAAGATCGACCTTCGTGATCCCCGATTTAAGACTAAATTTAGTCTTCAGTCTAAATTTTAAGAGTTAAGACAAAATGTGGACTTAAGACACTTTCATGTTCCCGGGAGCCGGGCCTTCGGCGTGACGAGCGAACGATATAACCACTTGGCTGCACCGATCTTAATGTATATGCTATGCAGGGGCGGATACAGCTTTTTGAGAAAGGGTGGGTGCACACTTCATTTTCACGAGAGTTTCAATGGTCATTTAATAAACTTTCAGGACTAAACGGTGCGCGCACCCCCACCCCCACCCCTCTAAACCAGCGTATGTTGTGACAACGTTGTACACAGTAGTGTATTCATAGATGCTAACGTACCATTATAGAGAAGATAAATCATCAAAACGTGTATGAAGTTACTGAGTGATTAAGTTTAATTCATTCACGCCCGATTCTTTAGAATCATCCTCATTAATGTATATTGGTCGTAAGAGGCGACAAAATAAATCGGCTTGTCAGGCTGAGCGACTTGGTTGATTTCATGCCATCGGTCACATGATTGTCAGGTACAGTTTCGATTATGTACAGGTCGCCGTCATTTGGCTGGAACATTGCTGACTACGGCATCAAGCAACACAACACCCTTCACACTACTCCTCGACTGTTCACATTATGACCTTTACCCTATACATATTTTCGTCATTTTAACGCTCACATTCTGTAACTCTGTGCCCTGCTTCAAAAGTACCTTTCTGGAAATTGTTTTGTAAAAAACTGGAACCAGAAAATACTCGGAAAAATATACTTTCACAACCCTTTAATCAAAATGGAGTGTTTTCTAAGTATTGTTATAAGGTAAAAATGCATCCCAAAACCATGAGAGAATTACATCAGATTCGTATTTAGATTTGCAGGTTTGCTCAGGAGTCATAGCGGTTAGGCACGGTATGGAGACGGAAAGTTTCCATAGAATGGCGTTTAGCCGTTACGTCAGTATGCAGAAACTGCTGAAAAATGTATATTGGGTTTAAAATTATGTGTCGCTCCTCATTTAAACCCCCACAATAGATTACATATAGATCACATGCCATGTTAACTAAATATCGTGTAATATGTGTTATGATATGTGTTATGAACCGTTACTCGTGATACAGACTGTCCACCATCCCAACACACAATCCCGTGATAATTGTAATGAGTCCTCCAGTTACAATCTCGAATCCCCACATGGGCACAATGTGTGAAGTCCATTTCTGGTGTCCCCCGCCGTGATGTTGCTGGAATATTGCTAACAGCGGCGTAAAACCAAACTCAGTCAGTCAGTCAGTCCAGTTACAATCAAGGACTTAATTACCTGTTGCATATGTTTCATTGGGAACAGACCGTGACTAAAACACATTCACACATATAGCCTGAAAGGTAAGCTGTGTTGAAACAGCCACCCAGCTCAGTACGTGTGATGTAGCGTGACTCCCGGCAGTGAGAAATGTACAGTTGGTGTTCACACTCCAGTACAGAAGAGATGAGTGTTGGTGAAGCATCACTAAAGTGATGCACTCAAGTTTTGGTCAATCTAATATCAAGCATGCTAATATGACAATGCCAGATCTATGTACAGTGTTGGACAATACATGTACATGGTACCTTATATTCCCGTCCTCGTGCTGTCTTGCTTTAGACAGCGTGAAAATATCGCAATATCATCCTGGCGTCTCTATACGGAAGAGTCAAGTTTGTTTCTCCACGCAGTTGAAGACGTATCTGTTGTCGACAAACAGGCGGACATGTGTAGAGGTAATAAGCGAGTGAGTATGGTTTTACGCCGCTTTGTGAATACACCAGCAATATCACGGCGGGGGACACCAGAAATGGGATTCACACATTGTACCCATGCATGTAGGGAATTGAACCAGGGTCTCGGTGTGACAAAGCTTGAACCACTAGGCTACACCATTGCCTCATTGTCGTGGTATATAAAACAAACACTTAAGTTTGTGGAAATTGAAAGAATGGCGGGTGTTACACGTACAACAGAATATTTTACCGATAACGCGAACACCCGGTGTCCTACTCCAGACTGACCATTACCGCTTTACATTTACAGAGAATCAACAAATATATTTATTAATATGCAATAAATGGAAACAAGTTCAATTACCTTTTAAGCTCATATTTCTCCAGTGACCTATGTATTATTGCTATGTTAAATGTCATGTTCGTTTTCATCATGTTTACATTTTAGCATCGTGTGTGTTCATCATAGATCCCCTTATCTTCAGGTAATATTACTATTTGATGGATTATTCAAAAGGCTCATTATAAAATGTAGCAAATTTTGACTATTCCCCCACGACATGCGAGTCCGTCTAACTGTATTCTCAGCAAGGCGAGTGCCAAGTACATTATCAAAGCACCAGTGAAGATTGGGAACAGAATTTGTCTATATAGGAACCCATGCTTGTCTAACCTGGGATATCCGGCCGTGAAGATTCGGGTCAGAATTGATCTTCAGTAACCCATACTTGTCGTAAGAGGCGACTAACGGGATCGGGTGGTCAGGGATGCTGACCTGGTTGACACATGTCATGGAATTCCAACTTATCGATGATCATGCTGTTGATCACTGGATTGCCTGGTCCAGATTATTTACAGCCCACCCCATAAACCTGAAATATTGCTGAGTGCAGTAACAAACAAACAAACAAAGGCTGTTGTTTCAATAGTGCCATGCAATCTTCTGGATCATGTGCTTTAAGATCCAGTCAGTGTCTCCCCCAATACTTATTTTTATTATAGGATACTTATATAGCGCACATATCCAGGCAACTAGTGCTTGCTCAAGGCTGTTATCATATAACCGTAGATATTCCGGCGATGAGTAATTAAGTTCAACACCCTTTGATCAGTATTCCAGTTATATCCCAGACCATCGCTGACTTGGTGCTAGGTGTCCAATCCTTGGGAATGTCGGTCAAGATACGTTGATGCACCAATTAGCGACGCCGGCTGTAATGGTTTGCCTGAATACGCAGCCTTGTTGAAAGCTGCCAAAACGTAACGAATTCGGGATTCGAACGTGATCTAGCAGCTCGCTCTTACACCTGTCAGCGGCGTGGACAAAGACCATGGTTTAGACTACCACTTGTCGGACTTCCGATTTCGTGGCCTTGGCGGCTGAGTGGGTTCCATACACCTTCTGTACTTGCGGTCTGGTGAGTACAGGGTTCGAATCCCGAGGTGTACCCCACCCCCACCCCACCAACACATACCTAGTCGCCACACACAAGCAATACCACCACCAAAACAACAACCCAACATCCCCAAAAGTTTGTAAATACTGTATTCTCAAATATAAAATTTGTTACAACTGTAAGAACAGCCTCGTGCGCCTTGGTACCGACCGAGCAAAGCAGTCCGTTCCTGGCGTGGTTTCTTGTATGGTCGGTCAAATTTCGATTAGAACCGAGAAGATCTGGGTTAGAACCGAGAAGATCCGGGTTAGAACCGAGAAGATCCGGGTTAGAATCGATCTTCAGTAACCCATGTTTGTCGTAATAGGCGACTAACGGGATCGGGTGGTCAGGCTCGCTGACTTGATTGACACATGTCATCGGTTCCCAATTGCGCAGATCGATGCTCATGCAGTTCATCACTTGATTGTCTGGTCCAGACTCGATTATTTACAAACCGCCGCCATATAGCTGGAATATTGCTGAGTGCGGCGTAAAGCTAACCTCACTCACTCACTCACTTCCATCTCAATTACTAACGGTCTTGCGTGATATAGCCGGATACCTTGACCATACAACAGATTCACTCACTCACGTAAGGTACCGATAGAGTTTAATAATCTGTGCAAAACGCCCTTGTTGTTACCATACATACATACTTGTGTGTATATGTATTTACTAGTGAAATACACCGACCATCTAAACTCCACCAATCCAGTCAGCCCAATCCAGGTCGGAAACATGACATAGGATGAAAACAAAGAGCATCACCGCAACTCAAGCTTCACATTTAACTAGGGTGGAAGTCTTCCTCAAAGAACTGTAAACTTTTAAAAGGGTTGTCCATCACATGCAACTCAAGACGTTCATACAGCCTGAAGATCACCGATGATTCCAACGTCATATCACAGTACGTCAACAGGTGCACGTTGTCCGAGCTTAAACCCTTCAACGCCAACACATGGCTGTACAAGTGTTTCTCCAGTTCGGAGTCGTCGCCGCTACCATAGATTTCCAGATGCAATGAAATCCCCGCAGGGACCCTAATCACCAGCCCAATAGTGAGGAAACCTTGGCCTTCCTCCAAGTCTTGGCTAATGAAAATAACCGGCTTCTGTCTGTCAATGTGACGTATATTTTCGGCAATCGGTCTCAAATGCCAACTGTTGATAGCGACGCGACCCGTGAAGATCCCGGGTAGAATAGGTCTTCAGCAACCCATGTGCTTGCCATAACAAGGCGACTATCTTGTCGTAAGAGGCGACTAACGGGATCGGGTGGTCAGTTTCGCTGACTTGGTTGACAAATGTCATCGGTTCCCAATTGCGCAGATCGATGCTCATGCTGTTGATCACTGGATTGTCTGGTCCAGACTCGATTATTTACAGACCGCCGCCATATAGCTGGAATATTGCTGAGTGCGGCGTAAAACTAAACTCACTCACTCACTCACTGATAGCGACGCGGTCCCATGGAAACAAATATTTCATAAGACTTTTGTTTTGGAAGAGGTCACAAAAATCTTGAGATGATATCTGTTTTGTTTGACTTCTAACAGTTGTTTTCTCAAGGACTTCTTGTATGTTGAAACTGTGGTAGAACAATGCCTGCAGATAAAGGAAATACGGTTATTCGTCTACTGCTCCAATAGTATCGGTTTCGGTGATTATGGAGATCATTATTCTCTGGTGTTTACGTTGCCGTCCATTTGTCTCAGAAGATTGGACATATTGTTTTCGGTGAAATATAAAAGGTGTGTTGCTGTGGTAACTGTTTCCTACCTAGAGTGAGTGAGTGAGTGAGTGAGTGAGTGAGTGAGTGATGAGTGAGTGAGTGAGTGAGTGAGTGAGTGAGTGAGTGAGTGGAGTGAGTGAGTGAGTGAGTGAGTGAGTGAGTGGAGTGAGTGGAGGAGGAGTGAGTGAGTGAGTGAGTGAGTGAGTGAGTGAGTGAGTGAGTGAGTGAGTGAGTGAGTGAGTGAGTGAGTGAGTGAGTGAGTGAGTGAGTGAGTGAGTGAGTGAGTGAGTGAGTGAGTGAGTGAGGAGGAGTGAGGAGTGAGTGAGTGAGTGAGTGAGTGAGTGAGTGAGGAGGAGTGAGGAGTGAGTGAGTGAGTGAGTGAGTGAGTGAGTGAGTGAGTGAGTGAGTGAGTGAGTGAGTGAGTGAGTGAGTGAGTGAGTGAGTGAGTGAGTGAGTGACAATATTTCAGCAATATCATGAATAAATCAAGTTATAGATTTATACTAACTAATAATTCAGGTTGCATTAGTGAGTTTGACTTTAAGCAAAACAAGCACAGCAGCTTTGGGTTTTCTTACCCGTTCCAATATAAGTTTGTTTCTGGCCCGGAAAGATACATTCTCCCTGTATTTTGTGTTAGCCGTTAAGCTACAGGCAAAGCTGTTAACCACTGGATGTCCTGTGAAGTCCTTTTCTATTTGCTTCCGTAGTTTCATTAGAAGACCTTGACCTTGATACTCCTCGTGTACACGAGCTGACCTCATCATCAACGTTTGACCTCCATTGATCTCACAAACGGCCTCAAACGCTATCTGTGGGGCAAAGAATGATTCGGCATCAGTCGTCTTGTTTCACCGTCGACTAATAATCTGACTTGTTTTGAGTGAGTACGGTCTACGCCGCTTTAAGCAATATTCCAGCAATATCACGGCGTGGGGTCACCAGAAATGGGCTTCACACATTGAACCCATGTGGGAATCGAACCCGGGTCTTCGGTGTCATGAACGAACGCTTTAACCACTACACTATATATATCACGATGTGTCTGCAGTTGGGAGGGTGTCGGGGCGGGGAAGTCTGAAGTGGCGCCTGTTGTTTACCACTTTGGTGATACCTACTAGCACAGGTATGGGACTGACAGATGGTTGACCCGTGAAGACCGGGGTTAGAAATGGTCTTCAGTAATCCATACTTGTCGTAAGTGGCGACTTGTGGGAATACTGTGATTTGACTTGGTTGAAGCATGTCACTGTTTCTCAGGTGCGTAGGTCGATGCTCATGATGTCAATCACTTGATTGTCAGGTCCAGACTCGATTATTTACAGACCGCCCTGGTATAGCTGCATTTTTGCGGAGAATGCCGTTAAACACACAAACATTATTAAACGGTACACCAGAAAACATTAAGAAGGTCGCAATTAGTCGCCTCTTACGGCAAGCATGGGCTGCTGGGTTCCTGGGAACATGTCCAAGTATTTCTTCCAGCAATTGCAAGTGGTTGTCAAGCCTACGGGACACACATCTTCATAGCGAATTCTAATGTCTTAGACGCTGACTTGGTTGACCTATGTCAGTACCGATGCTCATGCTGTTGATCACTGAATTGTCGGGTCCAGACTCGATTATTTACAGAGTGCGGTGTTAAACAACAACCAAATAAACAAACAGACAAACAAGAAACACATCTTAGGTGACTAGGCCACCCATGACTACTTACCACTCTGCCTTCATACTCACACACATACAAGGTGAAATCCGGGTCCTGCGCCATGTCCGCGTACTGAGAGGGCAGGTAGTCAAGACCGAAGTAGACATGTCTGTTTATGTCCAGAACTGCATTGTAGTCTTCCAGTGAAGCACGTCGAACAATCACGCCATTATCCATTGTCGTTCTGTACACAGGACAAAGTAAGTCAGTGTTACCGATGGATCAGATCATCAATAGTAAGCTTTAGATGTTCCAGGGTCCCGATCCACAAACGTTCGTAACGTAACGTTATAGTTTATCATAGGTTTACGAATGTCGTAGCGCTACGAACGTTTTGTAGATCGGGACCCAGTGTTTTAGACAAATGTATAGTGAGTAAATGAGTTTGGTTTTACGCCGCCTTTAGCAGTAATGAATATTCCAGCAATGTCATGGCGGGGTATGCCAGAAATTATCTTCACACATTGTAACCACATGGGGAATCGAACGCGTGTCTTCGGCGTGACGAGCGAACGCTTTAACCACTAGGCTAAGACAAAATCCTGAGCGTATGCTCGTCTTAAACTAAACAGTCTATATTGGATGTGGGGCACTCTACTAACTGTCATACTTTCAGACACTTTCCATCAAGTACACTTGCCACAATTTCTTAAATAAACATAATTATCATACGTATCACAATACATAGTTTCTGTTGGCGGTCAGATACTTAACTTGTTTCCAGGTGTATGTATATATCGACTCGCTGTTAAGTAAACAGCGGAAACCGAGAAGCCACTTGGCCAACAATAATGTGCTTGTACGCATAATCCTTCGTGTTCCGCACATGCTAGTGTAGTTCTCATCCGTCATGCTGAAGACCCAGGTTCAATTACTCACATATGAACAATGTGTGAAGCCCATTTCTGGTGTCCCCCGTGATATTGCTGGAATATTGCTAAAAGCGGCGTAAAACCACACTCACTCACTCGCTTAGGATGAGATGACATAATCTAATCTAAAACCATCGCAAATAAAGACAAAATCACGAAATATGCCGCGATGATTAATGAACACATACAGCCGCATTTGTGGTGATACTCACAGCGAAAACAACCAGTTCGGTAATAAAGAAATATTACATACATAAGCTTTAAAAGACAGAGTGAGTGAGTTTGATTTTACGCACACATTGTACCCATGTGGGAAATCGAACCCGGGTCTTCGGCGTGATGAGCGAACGCTTTAACCACTAGGCTACCGAAAGTACTGTCGGAAATGCTAGAAAAATGCTTTTTGACTTATATTTAAAATTCAGAGGTATTACAGTTACTTAAATAACAAATATCACTTTAAGAAACATCTACCTAATGTAGACCGAGGGAATAAATTTTGAGACATGCCCTAAAATGCGTTTTTACTGATGAAAATACCAAAAACTTAGAAAAATAAGGGGTAGTGGGACGTTATTTGATACAAACATTAACTGCCTGTGTTACGTCATCAGCATGCACGGTATCGACAGGTGAAATTGACACCTGAGCACACGCTCGGGCGAGGGGTCATCTCAATAGATGTTTTCTTCAAAATGTTGAATATGTGTACGTATAGTATACGTATTGGTTATGTAAGGGATCATTTGTGTATGTGTGTTTGTTGTGAAATAAACATACGAATTACTGTACATTGGAAAGAATCCTATCACTTGTGCTATCTTATCGATTGATTGTAGAAATGTGCAACGTTTTAATAAATGTTTTGCATGTCAACAGTATATTTCATTGCAAAAATATGGATGTAATTCGGTCAGTTTAATCTAGTTGTGAACATTGGCCAAAGATTTAACGAAGTCACTGGTGTAGCTTCTTTAGAATATATATATTCTTCTTCTCCTAAAGTTTGTAGACCGCCCGTCTAAGTACTCCCTTGTCAAAGTTGTCAAGGATGGTTTTACGTCCCGGTTTTGCTTTTGAGACGGTCCCTGTCTTGTCTGATTTGTTTACAATATTGTAAACTTGTTGGTAAGACATACCAACAGCTCTACAAGTTCTGTATTAAACCATTTCTATACTAATGAAAGGTTTACCTCTGTCTTTTTCAAGCACAAAAAACTTATAAACCTTTGCAACAATCGTCTGCAAATAGTTGGCCATAGTGGACGCTGTGATAAAGATGTGCATGCATGACGGGAAACTTATTTATCAAGACTTAACATTTATATTAATATTTCTTCAATAAAGAAACGATAATTAAGTAAAGTAACACAAACATTCAACATTTATTTGTTTAAGAAAAACGTTAATTTATATTTTTACACCACCTGTATTATTAGCATAAATGTAAAGACTATTTCAGATTTCTGTTGTTGAACTCTGAAAAAATCTTAAGTTGTTGTTTTGGTACCAAATTCTCTCCTGTAAACTGCCCTTTAAATGCATGGGAATGTTAAATCAATTGAAATAAAAATTAGGTACACTATAGGTGAGTTGATATATTGACAACAAAGTACATTCATCACTTTTTTAAAGATATTAAGGCTAAAAAGCATTTTTCTAGCATTACCGACAGTACTTTAGGTGAAACTTCTCAACTCATTCCTGTCATCTGGATTCCCTCAACTGATGCCCCTGTGTGTAAGCAGCGTCTGATTTTATATGTAAACAATGTACGTGGTAACCGGTACCGCCCCTTGCTCTCGAGCCGTGGGTGTTCGGAAACAAGGGGCATGATCAAAAGAGATTATACCTTGATGTCCTACCTGTGTTGACGAATCTTCACTGCGGGTTTTCTACGCGCGATACTCGCCATCTTTCGTCACCATCTCGCGTCATTCCCTCACCTGATGTCCCTGTGTGCAAGCTATTTGTCTATTTTATATATCAACAATGAACGTGGCAACCGGTACCTTCCCCTTTGTTTCGAGCCGTGCACGTTTGGAAACATTGAACAAACGAGATTATACCTTGATGTCATACCTGTGTTGGCGAACCTACGCCGAGGGTTTTCTACGCGCGATACTCACCACTTTTCGTCACCGACTCGCGCCATTCCCATCGAGCGAAATCGATGATACATCGCGCATTGATACAGGTTGAAATCGCCCCATGTCAGAATGGTCTGAACAGGTGTAGGAAAAACGGCCACGGATCACACCCCACAGAACGGCCTCTGGTGTCAGGTTAAAACAGCCACGCACTCAGGACTATAAACCAGTTATTATGTCACTATAATAATAAACAAAGTCATCGCAAGATGTAACAAGGAATATTATTACTTTGTTTCAAGTTACACACACCAGACGCATAGTTATCTGTCAACTAACTCAGGACCAGAGAAATAACTTGTAGTAACTTCACCTGGATTATGGTGTATCGAGATCAAAACGTCCTTTACAGCAATCGACATGATGTCTTTATGTATAAAGTTGCACCTTTCTTTATTCACACACTAACTTTTTGAATCAATCAAGCACCATTAATCTAGACACGAAAGTCGACGTTACACGGGAGAAATGTACACAAAGACACACACCACATTTTCAATACCTATATGTGCATTGTTATTTCGTGTCAGCTCGCTATTGTCATGAAATTATACACACAATGCATGAAACTGAACGACCACATTAATTAAATCATATTATCTTTTTTATTCTTTGCAAATTTGATGACGCGTATGTCAAAGATTATGTCCCGTATCTAATAGGAAAGCGGAAATAATGTTCGAACGCCAAGTATAATGAATAGGGAAAACGTTTAGATTCATATGAATAGTGCAAATGATTAACTTTGTCATTGCTTCTAATATTTGGCCTGTGAAGTTTCTTTCATATGAAAAGCCATTTAGTATTTATTTGTTTCCCGGATCCCGGTTTTGGAGCAGTGTGTGCGTGCGTGCTCGCGCGCACACACATATCTCTTGAAGTCCAAAGGTAAGGAGTAAATACTCCTCAGGTAAATGTATTTCGTGGAAGATAGTGGGGGGTTGATTAACTTCAAACCAGTGTTTTTAAACCAGCGCAGAAGAATGACCAGAACCTGAGAACTTTGATTACTTACATGCCATCTACACAACCGGAAACATATAAAACGTACGACTAACTGGCGTGATCAAACCAAAATTTCAAATGAAAGGTAAATAGGTAAATCCAACCTCCCTCAGACTGACTGAAGATCGAGACTCAGAGGACATTAGCCAGAGATGGATTGATGTATTAATGAACAAAAAGAATTGTGTTCAGGTTAAGTCGCATTGGTAGCATCTGATAATGAAAGGGTCTGTAAATTTGCAGGACAATTACTTTAACGACGAGGAGTACTTGGTATTTATTTTCTTTTATTCAGCACCTTACAACTGTTTATGTGGACTAGAGGATACGGCGTCAAATCGGAGAGTGGAAAATCAGTGGTTCGATTCCCGATCGCGTCGTATCACATATATTGATACCATTTCCATGAAACTATGAGTACGTGTCAAGGTGACACTGACAACCAAACTGACATAAAGAAATAAGATATTTGTGTGTTGTATTGTATATCAGCTGTTAATTGTTGGGTCCTGAGACCATTTCCGAAAAACGTCTACATGTAAATAAATTAGTAGACTACATTAAAATATACTTCAAATTACATTTAAACCATCTGAAAAAGCAATATGTAAAATTATGGACTTCCTCATTGATAACGGGCGGTGGGGTAGCCCAGTGGTTAAAGTGTTTGCTCATCACACCAAAGACCCACTTCGATTCCCCACATTGGCACAGTGTGTGAAGCAAATTTCTGGTGTATCCTGTGATATTGCTGGAATATTGCTAAAAGCGGAGTAAAACTAAACTCACTCACTCACCTATTGATAACATCAATGTTAAATGCTGGGATTAAACATTTAGCTGACATAAGTTCAAGAGAATCCTTTGTTGTAGTATGCCAGATCGATGCTCACGATGTTAATCACAGGGTTGTGCCTCTTTTCATAGACACAGGCGAAATTTTCCTTCAAGAATACCATTGTTTGGTTTGTTTTTGGAAGAGGATCATGACAGGTCATGATAGGTGTATAATTAACATGCTGTAAAGTTTAGAACAGCTGGACACATACTTGCTAAAGGTACACAGATTTTGTTTGTTTGTTTAAACGCCACACTCCGCAATATTGCAGCTATTTGGCGGTGGTCTGTAAATAATCGAATCGAGAGCAGACAATACTGTGATCAATAGTATGAGCATCGATCTACGCTATTGGTATACGATGACATGTCAACCAAGTCAACGAGTCTAACCAGTCTAATCCCATTAGTCGCCTCTTACCACAAGCATGGGTTGCTGAAGATCAATTCTAACCCGCATCTATAAAATATACAAAAGTGCACTTGCAACAGCACATGATCCAGGTCAAAATTGATCTTCAACAACACATGCGTGTCGTAAGAGGCGACTAACCGGATTGGTGGTTAGACTCGCTGACATGGTTGACACATGTCATCATATCCCAGTTGTGCAGATCGATGCTCATGCCGTTGATCACTGGATTGTCTCGTCCAGTCTCGATTATTTACAGACCGCCGCCATATAGTTGCAATATTGCAGAGTGCAGTGTTAAACAACAAACCAACCAACAATGCAACAGTAGTTGTTCAAAATGCATGTCTTGTGTTGCATGGATTGTCTGTCTATTCGTGGTCCAGCAACAATCATAAAACAATGACAAAGGCAACATCAAACTTCCAGGCTCTGTTACTTTATTATTTGATAGGCACAGCAGTATATAAGTCAAGGACAGTATTTCTGAGAACTCTTAGGGAAACTAACAAATATACATATAATATATATATTCCATATAAACATCACCCTATTTTGTCATTAATAAGTCAAGGTTTTCATGCCATTTAGTTTATTGTCTTCAGAAAGAACATTTACCAATATTTACATCAGACATGGTCACAAAACACCTAAAAGTTCACAAAGAGTAAATATACAACAGCTTGTTTCTTTGTCTTTATATACAATTGGGTTATTTGGTGCATAATTGGGTAATGCTTTCCTAAGAAGACTTATAAGGGTTTAAAGTTGTACTACAGTACTACAGTTGTCTGAAAGTGTCAGATGCATTTGTAAAGAACAAAGTTGTTCCGACAGGTATTTAAAGGGATCTGGTGGCCATGCTTGCTGATTCAGTTGATGCATGTCATCTTATCCCAATAGATCAGTACTCATGATGTCAATCACTGACCTCTCCAGTAATGCCTCGACTGTTTGGAGACTGCCATCACATAGTAGAATTTGCTAAGCAGGGTGTTAAATAACAAACAAAACTGCATATAATATGAGAAATACCCTGGACTTGTTCATCACAAAAGCTTGTCTCTGAAAACATCTAACCATCTCCACCTATCTGATCACTAAGAACAGAATTTCCCTCCCACGTAGTTGTCCTTTGTATGTTAGGTGAGGTGAGGTGAAATTGGGTTTAACATCGTGCTTGAGAATATTTCGCTCATATGACGACGTGCATGCATGTGTATGGGTATGTGCGGCTGCTTGTACTAGCCCACACTTAAGCTGGTTTTATAGTGCTAGCCCACTGAGATACCAGGCCGCAGTGAAGCATGAATACCCCCCTCAGACACATTATACTGACTCCGAAGTGACCAGTCCTTGTACCCATTAATGCCGAGCGCCAAGCAGGGACCAACAAGTACCATATTTTAACGTCTTTTGGTATGACGAGGTAGGGGATCGAACCCGCAACCTTCCACTCTCCGGGCTGACGCTCTAACCACTACACCACGGAGGCAGTCTCCTTTGTATGTTAAGCATCAGGTCACAGGAAAAGGACTCAACAGCAATGTCTTTGGCATGCATCATAATTAAATGGATACATACTGTGTATTGTACACTGCGAGACAGACAGCGAGACAGACAGACAGACAGAGAGACAGACATACAGGTTCCCAAAGTTCACCCCTAACCAAATCCATTACCAGGAAGTAAGGAACATTGCTGTAAACTAAATGCTTGTTGTTACTGCAAGCCAATGTTTTACCAAACACCAATACATCTCAATAATAGATTGTCTCTTAAATGAATATCACTTCTAACAGTGTGAATGGATGTTATGGTAAACATATTTAGTGTGATTGATGAAGGATACAAAGATACCACACTATAATTAAATAGACAAACACTATTGAGCACTTAAAGTTCATGAACGTGACAAGTTACAAGAATGTATCATGACCAAAACGGATGTGTTCCACAGATCTTGACCTTGATCGGGAATGTAACGTTGACACAGGTGTCAAAATGCACTTTCATAGAGAGTACACTAAATCTTGGCTTCAAAAACTATACAAAAGTGAAATCCAGAGTGTTCTGTGTGACAAGCAAAAACTTTTACCATGAACACAAAGATCACATGTGTTTGTCCACCAATATCATCACATGGTGTTGTGTATATAAGTAAACCTTGCTGTCAATACAGACAACTGTCAAAAATTGAAGAATGCTGTTTTACACAGATCCAAATTCTTTCATCCACTTTTCATATCGCTCTAGATCTTCTTTAGAAACGCTCTTGTTAACTCTCAGGATTGCATTCTCAAAGTCTTCCATTGTCGTTGGCTGGATTAGCTCATCTTTAGGAATGTTACGAATCTGTTCTGGTCGAAGTCCTTCAATCCTCCTTCTGAATGACATCATCGCTGCATCTCTACATTGACAAAATCACGCAATTAGAAATTATATTGTTTTGCAATATCAAAGCTGAAAGTTAATAGTAATATAAAACCACTCAGACTCCAATTTAACCTCCTGTTTTATCGGCCTCTGGCAGAGACCCTGTTTCTCTGGTTTTAACAACAAATAAGTGGGCACAACAACTCTTTCTATTTGGCTCCAAAAACTTATTCTATGAGGGTGGACAACAAGTCAGTGGACATCACCCTTACTCTATCTGCCTCAAACAACAAATTACCACTGCCTTTCTATCTGCCTCAAACAACAAATCACCACTGCCTTTCTATCTGCCTCAAACAACAAATCACCACTGCCTTTCTATCTGCCTCAAACAACAACTTACCACTCACCACTTCCTTTCTATCTGCCTCAAACAACAACTTACCACTCACCACTGCCTTTCTATATGGCTCTAACAACAAATCATCACTAACCACTGCCTTTCTATATGGCTCTAACAACAAATCATCACTAACCACTGCCTTTCTATATGGCTCTAACAACAAATCATCACTAACCACTGCCTTTCTATATGGCTCTAACAACAAATCATCACTAACCACTGCCTTTCTATCTGGCTCTAACAACAAATCATCACTAACCACTGCCTTTCTATATGGCTCTAACAACAAATCATCACTAACCACTGCCTTTCTATATGGCTCTAACAACAAATCATCACTAAACAAACTTGCTATATGGCTCTAACAACAAATCATCACTAACCAATGCCTTTCTATCTGGCTCTAACAACAAATCATCACTAACCACTCACCACTGCCTTTCTATATGGCTCTAACAACACTGCCTTTCTATATGGCTCTAACAACAAATCATCACTAACCACTGCCTTTCTATATGGCTCTAACAACAAATCATCACTAACCACTGCCTTTCTATATGGCTCTAACAACAAATCATCACTAACAAATGCCTTTCTATATGGCTCTAACAACAAATCATCACTAACCACTGCCTTGCTATATGGCTCTAACAACAAATCATCACTAAACAAACTGCCTTTCTATATGGCTCTAACAACAAATCATCACTAACCACTGCCTTTCTATATGGCTCTAACAACAAATCATCACTAAACAAACTTGCTATATGGCTCTAACAACAAATCATCACTAACCACTGCCTTTCTATATGGCTCTAACAACAAATCATCACTAACCACTGCCTTTCTATATGGCTCTAACAACAAATCATCACTAACCACTGCCTTTCTATATGGCTCTAACAACAAATCATCACTAACCACTGCCTTGCTATATGGCTCTAACAACAAATCATCACTAACCACTGCCTTTCTATCTGGCTCTAACAACAAATCATCACTAACCACTGCCTTTCTATATGGCTCTAACAACAAATCATCACTAACCACTGCCTTTCTATCTGGCTCTCTAACAACAAATTACCACTAACATACAAATCATCACTAACCACTGCCTTTCTATCTGGCTCTAACAACAAATCATCACTTGCCTTTCTATATGGCTCTAACAACAAATCATCACTAACCACTGCCTTTCTATCTGGCTCTAAACAACAAATCATCACTAACCACTGCCTTTCTATATGGCTCTAACAACAAATCATCACTCACCACTGCCTTTCTATATGGCTCTAACAACAAATCATCACTAACCACTGCCTTTCTATATGGCTCTTTCTATGCCTTTCTATCTGGCTCTAACAACAAATCATCACTAACCACTGCCTTTCTATCTGGCTCTAACAACAAATCATCACTAACCACTGCCTTTCTATCTGGCCTAACAAACAACAAATCACTAAACCACTGCCTTTCTATATGGCTCCTAACAACAAATCATCACTAACCACTGCCTTTCTATCTGGCTCTAACAACAAATCATCACTAACCACTGCCTTTCTATCTGGCTCTAACAACAAATCATCACTAACCACTGCCTATATCTATCACTGGCCTTCTATATGGCTCTAACAACAAATCATCACTAACCACTGCCTTTCTATCTGGCTCTAACAACAAATCACCACTAACCACTGCCTTTCTATCTGCCTCCTGGCTAAACAACAAATTACCACTCACCACTGCCTTTCTATATGGTTCTAACAACAAATCATCACTAACAAATGCCTTTCTATCTGCCTCTAACAACAAAATACCAATCACCACTGCCTTTCTATCTGGCTCTAACAACAAATTACCACTCACCACTGCCTTTCTATCTGCCTCAAACAACCACTCACCACTGCCTTTCTATATGGTTCTCATCACTAACAAATGCCTTTCTATCTGCCTCAAAACAACAAAAATACCAATCACCACTGCCTTTCTATATGGTTCTAACAACAAATTACCACTCACCACTGCCTTTCTATATGGCTCTAACAACAAATTACCACTCACCACTGCCTTTCTATATGGCTCTAACAACAAATCATCACTAACAAATGCCTTTCTATCTGCCTCAAACAACAAATTACCACTCACCACTGCCTTTCTATATGGCTCTAACAACAAATTACCACTCACCACTGCCTTTCTATATGGCTCTAAACAACAAATCATCACTGTAGCGCCACTGCCTTTCTATCTGGCTCTAACAACAAATTACCACTCACCACTGCCTTTCTATCTGCCCTCAAACAACCACTCACCACTAACTTTCTATATGGTTCTAACAACAA
This sequence comes from Haliotis rubra, assembly GCF_003918875.1. Classification (NCBI taxonomy): domain Eukaryota; kingdom Metazoa; phylum Mollusca; class Gastropoda; order Lepetellida; family Haliotidae; genus Haliotis; species Haliotis rubra. The sequence continues at coordinate 739,017 of NW_025764992.1, read as the reverse complement.
ATCATCACTAACAAATGCCTTTCTATCTGGCTCTAAATAAACAAATTACCACTCACCACTGCCCTTTCTATATCTGGCTCTAACAACAAATTACCACTCACCACTGCCTTTCTATATGGCTCTAACAACAAATCATCACTAACCACTTTCTACCTGCCTCAAACAACAAATTCCACTCACCACTATATGGCCTGCCTCAAACAAACAACAACAACAACAAATCATCACTAACCACTGCCTTTCTATATGGCTCTAACAACAAATCATCACTAACCACTGCCTTTCTATCTGGCTCTAACAACAAATCATCACTAACCACTGCCTTTCTATATGGCTCTAACAACAAATCATCACTAACCACTGCCTTTCTATATGGCTCTAACAACAAGCCATTGGCCTTTACATCCATGCGGTGGATTTTCTTACCTGCACACATTAGTAATGTCAGCTCCAGAGTAGCCCTCCAGCTTGGAAGCAACACGGGTCAAATTAGCATCCTCAGACACTTCTACCTCTCTCAGGTTAATCTTCAACAGCTCAACACGACCGTCAGCTGCAAATACCACCATATATTCAACATTGAAACATCCAAGAAACAGAATTGCTAAACAATTAAGGTTATAGGTAATCACAGATACTAACAAGAAAGAACAGCTGCAGACCCAATACAATACCTGTTGTACCTACTCATTAAGACTGACTGACTGACTGACTGACTGAGTTTAGTTTTACGCCGCTTTTAGCAATATTCCAGCTATATCACGGCTGGGGACACCAGAAATGGGCTTCACACATTGTGCCCATGTGGGGAATCGAACCTGGGTCTTCGGCGTGACGAGCCAACGCTTTAACCACTAGGCTACCCCACCGCCCCTACTCATTAAGAGACATTACCAGTAGCTAAAGGAAACTGCCGTCCAGGAAAGAACTATCGCAATATCTTACACCATTTGTTCTTAGTTTCGGTGTGTGAAGCCCATTTCTGGCGTCTCCCTCCGTGATATTGCTGGAATATTGCTAAAAGTGGCGTAAATAGCCAACTCACTCATTATTAGTTTCTGAGGACATACTTGGCAATGGCAGTAGGGTGGCAGTAAATGTGCTACTGTGTGGAAGTATGGACTGACCTGTGGGAAGAGGAATATATATCCTCTTCTCCAGTCTTCTCCTCAATGCTTCGTCCAGGTCCCAGGGGAAGTTAGTTGCAGCCAGTACCATCACTGTCTTGGAGGGATCCTCTCCACAAACACCGCCAACACCTGAAGGAAAATACAGTTCAGTGAAACGTCATAGTCCTGATAACAATAACGGCAGTCTCGTGTAAGGACATCCTGACTTATCTTACCTTCATGTAAAATACTTTAATTTCATTGGTCAATGACGGTTTAACAAGTTTCCGTGTCACCCACCCAGGAGGGTGACAACTGGAAAAAATATTACCCGCTGCCACGGTAACCGCCAAGCTCTCCACCGAGAAGCTGTATCGCTAACAATCATATGACGTCATAATATGGCGCATGCCGTGCCCGGAGTGCGAAAAAAAACCCGTTCGATCAGCTGTTTTTGTGTTCACTGTGTACAGATTTATTTTACCGACTTTCACTGCTTTATTTAAGCTGTTTTATACATTGAGTGGTTTGCACACTCAACTTAAACATAATTAACCATTTTTATAGCAGTTTTATGCTTGTGAGAATATGCTTCACTAATGTTAAAAATCCAGTCGCGAGGCAGACACCATTTTGTTTGCAGGTCATATAGTCACTAGCGATCTTTAACATAAAATAAAATGATATTTTGTACATTTAACATGGTGGTAAGATAACTACGTTGTATGCTTCTCCCTCGGGTAATACTGTCTGATGTACGCCTCGTTGTAGCAGTGTCACCCGAGCCGGTAGGCTGATGTACGCCTCTTTGTAGCAGTGTCACCCGAGCCTGTAGGCGAGGGATGATACTGCTACAAAGAGGCGTACATCAGACCGTATTACACGAGGGAGAAGCATACAACTTATAATGTCTCACCACCACTTCTAACCTGTCAAACATGATATCCATTCTCACCTGTTTCATATCCATTCTCACATCCCACAGTCCATTCTCACCTGTCACACCATTGATTTTCACCTGTTTTACCTCGCCATATTAAAATTCTCTCCTCTCACCATATATTCTCACAATTCAACCGCATCAACTTCACCATCCACTCTAACCTGCCTCACCTTCTTTCTCACCTGCCTCACCATCCATCATAACTTTACTCACCATCCATCTGCACCAACAGTTCTGACTTGACTCTCCGACTGGCTTCATGTTCTGAGTCAGAGCCTCGTTTTGAGCAGATGGAATCAATCTCGTCAATGAAGATTGTACTTGGAGCATAGAATCGAGCCTGTGACAGAAGAAAAAAGATAGGTATGCTGAGACAACCTCCCTGGTTCAAATCAAAATATCTCCCCTGGATGGTGCGTTGTTTGGATTGTATCACTGATGCAAATATTTAAATGATGCAGTGCTGACTAGTGGCAGCAGGGCTCATGTGTTCTTTCTGAATTGATCAGAGTCAATATATTACATTGTAGGGCTGCGCAATATAACCAGTTTACCGGTACTTACCGGTTCAGACATGAAAAAGATACGTATTGCGATACGCTGATCGAAAACCGGTATTTTGACATGCATTCGGAAAACTTCGTAACACTCGGATATCTTCGGATATTTCCGTTTTTTAAATTGTTCCTTTCCTTGTTTCATTTGTGCCAAACATTATTTACATTTTTATTTTGTCATGATTAAAAGTTTTTATTAACGCCTAATCAAGCATTGTGATTTTGTTGCATTTTTGCTTATAAATCAAGCATTAACTCGATTATACATAGTTTTTGTTAAAGAAAACTTCTTGCAATATATTGCAATACATGCTTTTCGCATTGCAATTTATCGCAATATGAAAATTCCTTGCAATACCCACCCCTATTACATTGAAAGGCAAGCTCCATGCCAATTGCATGACACCACTGTTACTATCTCAGCATACAGCACTGGGAATTAGATACCACTGTCAGGAGCTTATATTACCAAGCTTGGTGAAGTGAAATTAGTAACATATGTTGTATTTGGGATTACACTTTCTTAAATAAAGTCATATGATCTCATATGATAGTATTTCGAGGTGAAATTAGGTTAAATTTCATGTTCATGATCATATGACTTTCACAGAATGTTCATGTGTGTTGATGTGTAGCTGCATACCGGACTCGTGTCAATAAGACAGGGCTAGTTTACTGAGGTACCATCAAGACGGAGTGAATATCCCACACAGACAGAGCATCCTGAGTGAGTTTAGTGTAACACCGCTTTAAGCTATATTCCAGCAATATCACAGCGGGGGACACCAGACTGACTGACTGAGTTTGGTTTTACGCCGCTTTTAGCAATATTCCAGCAACATTACGGCGGGGGACACCAGAAATGGGCTTCACACATTGTACCCATGTGGGGAATCAAACCCGGGTCTTAGGCGTGATGAGCGAACGGTTAACCACTAAGCTACCCCACTGCCCCAGAGCATACTGATTCCAAGCTGACCCGTCCTTATTATATCCCTTCAATCATATCATGTGCCAGGAGGCTGTCAACTTGTTCATGAAGGTCTCAAAGCAGATGTGCTATGCAGTACATGACATGCATAACACTGCTTGACTAGCCCTTATCAATGATAAATGTTGAACAGTTACGGTGGTTGGTTAACGCCACACTCAGCAATATTCCATCTGTATGGCAGCGGTCTGTAGATAATCAAGTTTGGAACAGACAATCCAGTGATCAACAGCATGAGCATCGTTCTGAGCAAATTGGATACGATGACATGTGTCAACCAAGTCACTGGTTGCTGACCACCCGATCCCTTCTTACAAGCATGGGTTACTGAAGACCAATTCTAACCCGGATCTTCAAAGGTTGAACAGTTAGAGGTCACTAGATCAGCATACCTCACACCAAATTTGAAAGGCACCAGTATCCACCAGTTTCTATTGGTGAAACACCTAAACTCATTCAAAGCAAAATGATGCATGCAGAAACCATCTACCACATGCTTCAGTGTAAGCATATGATCAGGTACATCCAAAACATTTACAAAGTCTCCTCATGGAAACTTTATACTAATAACATCTGATACTATCACGATAATGGTTCATTCACATTCGGGATTTGAGCCTGCACGCTAAGAGTCAGCCATCTAACCAACTCAGGCACTAAAGTACTGTCGGCAATAGAAAAAAACTGTTTTTTTCACGTTTAGATCCACAATTTATGTAGTTAATATGTGAAATATCTGTTAAACTAAGTTCAGTCTAACTACAGTCTTGGTGGTAGGGAGATAGGAAACGTAAAAAAAGGCGACCTAATTGTCATCTATAGTCTGATCTATTGTTTTAAGCAGCTGTTGGTATTTTTTCTTAGTTTTGCCCAATTCTACAAGTAAACATGCTTTTCTCGATATCCTATTACGCATCCCAATGAACGCCCAGTTAGGCCGATGTGGGTTATTTTGACATATGCTATTTGCAATTGTGTAAATTTTAGGGATACAGAGTAACAGCCAAAAAACAGATTTTTAAACTTATCCTATCTCACGACTTGCACCTCTCTCTCTTGCTTCGACTTTTAGTGGAACGACTGTAAACTTTTTTCCATAGGCCTCCTTGTCCATTAGCCCCCCCACCACCTTGGCTTCTGCCTAATTAACTTACAAACTGTTTCGCCAGCCATGGTCTACTGACTCCCTCTTCAATGGCAGCATCCAAGAAGTATCTACTAAAGTTGATAAAGAAACCCACTTTCAAGTCTCGATTGAACTGTTAAAGATACAGAAGTCACAGCTCCAGGACTCAATAAAACAGCCCCGAACTGCACAGTTCACCCCTACCAATCCAGATTTACGCAATCTCTTTCGTGGCGCATCCACTCAAGGCCGTGGCAGAGGAAACAGATCTGGCCGTGGTGGTCATAGACAATAACAATAACAAAGGTCGGAAAAACAATGCATCAAAGAAAGTTACATGACGAGCTACAATGACATGATGATGAGTTGAAGATAACAAAATGAGATTTCGTGAATTGTTTTAAATCGCTCCTCCCATGAAGAGATGTTAAGGGGTCCACGTCGGCGAACAGTAAGAGTGTAGCCCCAAAAATGAGACAACTGATCCAGGACAATTTGGAACTGGTCCAGAGCTAAAGTCATGCATCCTCGGATGTAAGCATCTTGATCAGAGTAAGTATGCTCCAGAGCAGAGTTAACAGCGTCGACTGCTGCAATCACGCAACTAACAGATGGCAACATCTTTCTCACGGCTGAATCCATGTGAGCCAACTCTCGGTCCTCAATAAGGTAGGGCGAAGCAACTCGTTTGCCACACAGGGTTCCGTGGACAACTGTTGGAACCGTAGAAGGATTATTTTGTTAGGCCGAGGACATGAGAGGTAGAAGGATTATATCTAGGAGCAGAGAAAACCATCCCTTCATTGTTCTGGTCTCTTGAAACCATCATTTAGTGTAGGTCGAGGTGGTAGGGTGATGGTAGACCAATCCCGGTTCCCAAGAGTATAAGAGTGATCCAGGTCATCTGCTGAAATACTCAAGGGAAGTTGGAGCTTCTCAACAATCCAAACGAGTACCTGAGGTGTCTCAACTGCTGCAAAGCTACCCCCAGGGGTAGATAACTCAGAGTGAGCGGGAGATGTAGGCATGACTATTTGGACTGGATCAATCTCAGGAGGTGGACGAGATGAAGAGCCAGGGGCTACCAAAGCCGGATGGGCTGGAGTAGAAGGCTGTATTTTGTTTCTATTTCCGACAGTACTCTAGTGGAAACGTATGATGGCCAAAAAGTATTTCAAGGTTGTTTCAAAGTAAATCATCAAATTGTGTGGCCTTTCCAAAGTTGGACCAACAAAAGCAAGAACAGACAATCTAAAATGTCTGGATTTTGTAGATATGAAGCTACTTGACTGACCAGCCATGTTCAAGGTAATAAGACATATGGCACTGACATACCGCTATGTGAATGGTGATATCATGTGGTGGAGAATGGTGATTGTACATGGTGTATATCTGATAGGACTGACTGACTGACTGACTGAGTTTGGTTTTACGCTAGCAATATTCACAACATCACGGGCGAACAACAGAAATGGGCTTCACACATTGTATATCTGGTCTCTTCGCATGACGAAGCCAACATCTGGATAGGAAGAAGCGATGCAATATGTGACTGACAAATTATTGAATGACATTCCAAGCAAGTCTTGATGGGTGTTTCTCAACATGTGGGTGTTCTAGCAGATACACAAAGCTGTAAATAATTAGGCGCACCAAAAAATATATGCGGTGGTTCACTCAAATGTTGTATTCAAACTGCTTCTAAACTGAAAATATATTTAATGGCATTACATGACAAAAAGGATTATTACCTTTGTGTTTCTAAGTATCATATATTAGGAATAATAATGTGTTTATGGAGTCTTTGAATGGCATTTAGAAGTGATACACAAAAGGCAAGAATTTTATGGATGTCAACTTCTATTTTTGGAGTACATTCTTCCTCCTTCATCATCACAATAAAGAAGTTGACATCCATAAAATTCTTGCCTCATGTGTTTTATGTTTGCCAATACTCACATAATAAAATAATTATTCTGGACACATGATACATATACAAAGTGAAAACACTCTCAATATTTCCTCTTGAGGACAGAGTTCTCAGGCAAATGAGACCACTACCTTTGACCCTTGGTGCACACTGAACCCAAACACGCAGCATGCAGGTATCTGACCAGGGGAGGTAACTCAGTGCAAATCACACAATCGTAATACCTACCATTTCGAAAAGTAGTCGCACTAACTTTTCAGACTCTCCATGATACTTGGAGGTAAGACTCGACGACGATACATTAAAGAATGTAGTCCCACATTCACTGGCCACTGCTTTAGCTAGCATAGTTTTTCCAGTCCCAGGCGGACCAACCATCAGTACACCCTGGCAGCAAGGAGAAAGAAAAGGACATGCACAATAAGTTAAAGCAGTTTCCTTACCATCTCAAACAGCAGCCTGACTAGCTTCTCTGATTCACCTCTGTACTTTGACGTGAGACTGGAGGTGGATACATTAAAGAAAGTAGTGCCACACTCAGTTGCAACTGCCTTTGCTAACATCGTCTTCCCCGTGCCTGGAGGGCCCACCATTAATACACCCTGCAGATAAGAGTTGATGGGCAACAATTTAGTTGAAATAGTGAGTCAGTGTTGTCTGTGTTACATGCAGGGTTAATAGCATTATCATACTGATGTGAAGGTTACACCATATGCAGCTTTTCATTGGATGAAAGGTAGTCACATGACCAGGGGTGGAAATAACTTTATAATTGCTAGTGTACTCCGGTACAGTGGCACATGTAAAATCACTTGCCCTGATAATTTTTCCACTATACCGGCCGTTTTCTTGTTGATTTCTTAAAGAAACAACATAATTAACATTGGAATATCAACTGGACACCGGTACAGTGTGATATACAAATTTGCTTGCCCGACAGAAAAAAACACTGGACTCGGGCGTCGGGCAATGGGTTATTTCCACCCCTGATGACCACAAAACCGATTCTCCCATCTCCCAGATGTTTATGTATCAATTACAAAATTCTAATCTACTTTAAGAATGACAAAATATTGAGGTATTGCTTCCATATACTGGACACAATTTTACATACTGATGTGGTATGTATACACTACCATCAGTGTCACACATTGTAACTAGAATGAACATGAATAAGAATTTCCTTTTCAAGTTTTTTAATTTACTGCATCGTCATAACTAGGATGACAATTTGTTACTTGTACTACAGCAATACCAGGGCATATAAAGACGTGGTTGCTAATGGTCAGTTATACATCACAGCATCAGATATATAATTATGTAAAGGCCTCAGAATTGACAAAAATATGAACTAATAAAAAGCATGACTTTTCCATGATTGAATGCATACTACTATTAGAAAAAGACTAATTTATCAGCCAAGTAAGTGAAACACAAATTGGTTGACAGACAACATTTAGGAACATGAACAATATAACTTTTACAAACCTGGAGAGGTTATGAATTCTTTGAAGAAAAGTCCTCCTTGGGGTACATATAAGCATTAAAAAGCCTACGACAGTTGTAACAATATTTCAATAAAATATTTTACCAAACAAAAAACTCGTTATGTGTGGTGAGACCACCCCTACAGGGCCCCGTAGAGGGCCCCCTACAGCCAAGAGCAGGTAACTCTGGCTGTGTACCTCGTACCTCACTTTTCATGCTGAACGTGTCAGACAGAATGAGGGGAGGTGGCGGTCATGACCTCAAGGAGGACTTTTCTTCAAAGAATTCATAACCTCTCCAGGTTTGTAAAATTCTTTTCAGAAGAAGTCCTCCTTGGGGTACATATAAGCATAAGACAGACTCCCAAGCGATGTTGAGTCGGGAGTGGTATTCTGTCTGCCTAACATACCCCTAGTTCAGTCGAAGGCACAGCCGAAGCCGCTGACAGAGAGAGAAAGTACACTCACCTAGTCACCTGACCGCTGATGTCAATCAGGCGGGCGCGGCAGGGCGGGGAAAAGGAGCTCAGCCGATAGGCTACTGGTGGAATTTATAAAGGCGGACGCAAGTCCCACCCCCAACCATCAAAATGGGAGGGAAAGTATGGGCGAGTCCAATATATATCCCTCAGCAACCCAAACCAGCGAAGCGTGGTGCAGGGATGAACACAGTGACTGTAGCGAGTGATAATCGCTACATACGGTAAAAACCACCACCAATGTGATACCACCACCGATAAAAATTGAGGAATTTATTAACACCTACACCATGAGAAAAGCAAACGTGATTTCTAAGGCTCATTCGGCTAGAGAATCAATGACACTGCCCACTGGTGAGAACTGTCTGGCTAAACCGAGCACGCCTCCGTGAGTGTTTGTCCAGCTGATAGTGGCGGATGAACGTGCTCTCGGTCGGCTCCAGATAGCCGCTGAGCAGATCTCCTCAATGGGCAGTGCCGCGGCGTATGCTTTTGATGTCGCCACTGCCCTAACCGAATGAGCCTTTAAACCCTGAGGGATGGTTAATCCTTTGTAAGAGTAACTCGAACAAATGGCAGAGACAAGCCACCTAGATATGGTCTGCTTGTTCGCGGAAGACCAGCCTTGCCACCGCCATAACAACAGAACAGCTGCTTATCTTTCCTGATAGCAGCCGCTCGCTTGATATAAGCCTTGAGAGTCTTATACGGACATCTAAGACGTGAGCACGCCAAGAGAGGTACCGGACGATGGAGGCTGAGTGAAAGCTGGCAGTTCGATAGGCGCCGTTATATGAAAGCGCGCTTCGCGACCTTAGAACGGTAGGAGTCTGGCAACCGAATACTGACTCTGTCTTTGTGAAAGACAGTCAGAGCAGGATCCGCTGACATCGCGATGGATATCACCTACCCGCCTGCCAGACGTTACACGCCACAAGAAAGGCAGCCTTCCAACTTAACAGCTGGGAGTGAAAGAGACGACAGATCGTGAAAGAGAGGACCGGACATCCAATCAAGAAGCGATTGACAAGTCCCACGGGGACTAATCCGCCCAGGACAGTCGGACGGATTCTGTCCACGCCTGCTAAAAAGCTGCCATACGAGGGTGCTGCCCCAAGAGAGAGCACCGTCGGCAGGGATATGGAAGGCAGAGATTGCGTGGAGTAGCCCCGGATAGTAGACGCCGGCTAAACCGCTTCTAACGAGACTGCAAGAACTCCAGTACTTCAATTACAGTTGAAGAAAAGGATCAAGAATCCCTCTGCCGACAACACCAGCGCCAGCGCATAACAGGCCCATCTATCCTCATACTGAACGTTTGTCGAATCCCTCCGCGAAGCCAGAATTGTGTCTGCAACTGGTGCAGGAATTCCGGCTTCAGCGTGCGAGGCGATTCGGACAGAGGCCAGGCCACCCACTGAATCCTGGGATTCGTAGGCGCGCCCGCTCTGGATAGTAAGTCCGGTCGAAAAGGGTAATAGTACAGGAGGCTGAGCCAGAAACCTGAGAAGTACCGGAAACCAGCTTTGAGCCGACCAAAGGGTGCAAGGAGCACAAGAAGTCGAAGCTGGTTGGGTGGCAAGCTGCAAGAGGACTTTGGGAATCAGGGGTAGTGGCGGAACGCCCACAGAACCCTGTCCGTCCCAATCGAGCTGGAAAGCGTCTTTGGGCGATGGCTCTCGGATCCGGTATCCGAGAGCAAAACACCGAATCTAGTTCGTCCCCCAGATGCAAACAGATCCACCTGAACGACCCGACAACTGGGAGATAGCCCCGAATATCCCCGATGGAGCATCCACTTTCGTGCCAGGATACGACGAGAGAGTGCATCTGCTCGAACGTTGTCCGCCCTGGGAGATAAACAGGCATTACCCGTATGTCCGAACTGGTCGCACCAGAGCAGAAACTGCCATGCCTCCTGCAGAAGAGACGGGAAACCGTGATCAGCCCTGCTTCAGGATGTAGGTCATTGCCGCCTGGTTGTCCATCTCGAGGACGGACCACACGGCCTTGAACCTGCTCCAAGTCGCTTGAACACCAACCTGACTGCTCTCAATTCTAGCACATTGATGTGCAGTTGCGCCGCTGTGACCACAGGCCTGAGACCGACAGGCGCCCAGCACGCCCCACCCTGTGTGAGGGAAGCGTCCGTCTGAATTGAGAGATCTGGCGATGGGATGTCCAAAGGGAGCCCCTTGATAAATTCCTGCCAGTGTCCACCACCGTAAATGAGGAATTAGCCACCCTGGAGTGTGGAGAATCAACTTCAGTAACCCTGGGTGGACTCCACATTCGAAGCTAGAGCCTGCTGAATGGGTCGCATCCTCAACCGCTTCGCCAAACGATGTCCACCGTTGCCGCCATGTTGCCTAACAACTGGAGCCAAGTCCGAGCTGAGGCCCTGGGGAACTCGAGAAATTGTAACACAACTCTCTGGACTTTAGTGACGCGGTCCGCAGACAGGGAGACTATCCTCGCTGGGCTGTCTCGAATCTTGCTCCCAAGAACACCAGATCCTGGGTGGGAACCAGTTCTGATTTCTTGAGGTTGATAATCCAGCCCAACTTGGTGAGAATACTCATCACAGCAGAGTGTCGCAACTCGACTCAAGTGAGTGGCAAGCATCGAAGGAGCCAATCGTCTAGGTACGGGTGACAGCACCTGCCCTGTGACCTGGCTACCTGAGCTGGAATTAGCATGAGTTTGGTGAACACCCTTGGCGCTGTGGAAATGCCGAAGGGGAGTACTGAAACTGATAGCACCTCCCCGGTCGAAGGAAAACCTTAGGTATTTCCGAACTCGGGTGCATAGGGACATGGAAGTACGCTGGCGTCTTTGAGGTCGATTGACGTGAGCCAATCTCCTTTCTCCACAGACGAAATCACCGAATCGCAGTGTTTCCATCTTGAAGGACGGTACCTCTAACATGTCGTTCAGACCTTTGAGGTTTAGAATAGGTCTGAACCCTCCGTCCTTTTGGTGACAAGGAAATAAGTTGAGTAAAACCCAACATTTCTTGTCCCACAGGAACCACTCTATGGCTGCCTTGTCCAGCAACGACTGGACCTCGCACGCGAGCACTTCCGCCTTCTCTAGGGCAGCCGGCACTGGAGTGCAACGGATCCCGGAGAAGGGGTGGGTCTCGCTTCCACTGTGGCATGTGGCCTTCCCTGAGTGTGACAGGACCCAGGGATTGGGCGTGACTTTTCCCATTCCGACAGGAAGAGGGAAAGTCCACCACCCACAGGGATATGTGGCAGGAGACATTGAATACCTGACTTTGGCAGTACTCCGACTGCTCGGTCTGGTACCAACAAGGGCTCCGGAGGAATTATAGCTGGGAAGCCGGGGCTGACTTCCCCTTCCTCTGAAAAGGCTGGTGGGGCGCCGTGGCCTTGCCCTTGCCCCTGCCTTCTGCCCCTACCCCTCCGCGACTGCAAGGGCTGAGCCCATTTAACAGATTCCGCCGCCGCAGAAGGATATGCGAGGAGACAACCGGGGCCGCGGCGAGATCGTGTGAGGCTGTTCCAGCAAGGGCTTAGAGTCCTTGAAGGTTGAGACAGCCTCCGGCTCTCCCGGACTACTGTAGCTGCCCGGGGAACAGGGTAGAACCCATCCGGAATGGCAGCGCCAGCAGAGTGCCTGTTGCGTGGGCAGGCAATACCTTGCCACGGAAAGCCACGGCGACGGAGGCCCATCACCGCCGACATCATTTGGCAAGCCGGCGACCTGATAGAATCGCGGCCCAGATGTGACTGTACCTCCGTTAATTGCTTAGCCAAGGTGGAGGGAGATCTTCCTCCACCCCACCCACATCCAGTAGTTGCCTCTGCAACCCGAGATGTAGGGCGGAATGGATCGCCACTTTGAGGCATTGAACCGCATTGCGGTATTGCTCTTCAAAAAGGATCGATAGGCGGATTTAAAAGCGCCAGTAGCGTTAGTCGTGAACGGCGGAAGCCGGCGACCTTGCTTGGCTGAAGCCATAGAATTACCTCGGACGAACCCCCAGGGCGACGGATGCGTAAAACACAATCGTCAACCACTGGGGATTGTAGAGGCAAGCCTCCCCATGAGGTTACCGACGGTCAAGTTCTGGCAAATCGAACCTGGACCTGGTACCACAGAGGAGGGGGTTGATTACTTCGAGACAAGACTGAGGGTAATATACGCAGCCTTGTGTCCCCACCTTGGTGGGAGCAAAGCCTCCCCTGGGAGGCTAAACTCCTGAGGGTCGGGTGCTTCAGTACTGACCACTACCTGGGGCAGGACAGAAGCAATACGCCTCCGTACCTGCCTCAGGGACGCACCGAAATGCAAACCAAAGCGTATTCCAACTCCTCCCCCCTCATCCTCCTCCATAGCCTCCTCGAATCGATCCTCAATGAGTGAGGTCTCTGTTTCCAGAGAGCTCTGAGGGGATCATCCCAGGGGTCTACAAGAGGACAAAGGCTCGAGCAGAGCCGGGTTGCCCGCACACCGACCCAAGACTCGAGACTGAGTCGGCGGTGCCGTGATGAGGAAGAGCCCGTGCTGGGATTCCTCAATGGGAGACAAAATGATCCAGACACCCGAATGGCCCGGTAAGCCGGGCGCTAGCGCGGGACCACCAAAGAAGCGAAGCGGCAACTACAGGGACTGCCAAACTACTAACTACTGGACCAGACCCTTGGGCCAAGGCTCGGGCCGTAGTAGTTACTACAGCGAGAGGGTGGCCAGCAACCGAGACGAAACTCGAGCCGACGCACTTCGACAGAAACCCCCCAACACCAGAGCCTAAGCTGAGGTTGGGAGCACTGCTCGCCATAGACCCGCACACACACTCCCGCATCTGGTCGGACGCCAATCTCCTGACGGAGGCCAGCCATCGCTGTCAGCCACTTCAGAGCGTGGACCAAATCCATCTGCTTCTGCAATATATCAGAAAGTAAATCAATTGTTAGCTGGTTAGAAACAGGGACAGGAGGGGGAAGGTGCCTGTGATGTTGAGGGGATGGCAGGTGAAGGAGCCGGAGGCCCTGCACCTTTCGCCTCGCTTAGGAGCATCCCCTCGAAGAGAGGAAGCCGAAGCCTTTTTTCTTTGTTTTTTATCTTTGTCTTTAGGCGGCTCCTGACCCCAAATGTCCCCCCGCTCTGAAGTAGGGACGTGTAGAACATGTAATCAACACGCCTGGACTTGATGGTGTCGGGGAGAAAGCCTGACATTATAGAACAACCTTGTTCGTCATGGGCTTCCTCCGGCTAAACAACGAAGTAAAGCAAACCAGGTGGCGATCCTGAGGCGACAAACTGCCGCTACAGGTGACACACCCTCTAAGGGCTGCAAAAAGCAGAACCACGCTATGATAATAGCAAGGACTGTACGATATACATAATATAATATGCACACAACAAAACAGAACAAAAATACAACGCCTGGGCGTATTTTTAACTATTACAGCAAAGCTATTAAATACTAGCGTAAAGCCATAATAGCGGCGTAATTGCGTATATAGGTGACAAAGAGCAACATGTGTGAGCTTACACGTAACGCGCCACTGAAAACACTTCAAGCAAAACTTACCTAAAGCCTTGGAAAAAAAAGGAATTTAGGCAAGTATAATCTACAAAATGAAATATCAGCCCTTTCACAACCTCGACTACAAGGCTTTTCTTAAAGCCAGGAGAAGGAAAGCAAATGGGACCCCAGCGGTCCGCCATCTTGCCTGCCACGTGGCTGGAGACAGCGAACACGCCGGTAAAGTTACAACAAATCATGAATGAAAAAAGTCATACAAAGATTCCAGCTAAGCGCCCGGCGAAAAAAGGAACCATACATACAGGATTTGACTCTATCTCACTCATCTCTTTATTCGTAGCTTCTTGGACCATGCAATCCACCTACACGGGCCGAATGACGACAGCATGAAAAGTGAGGTACGAGGTACACAGCCAGAGTTACCTGCTCTTGGCTGTAGGGGGCCCTCTACGGGGCCCTGTAGGGGTGGTCTCACCACACATAACGAGTTTTTTGTTTGGTAAAATATTTTATTGAAATATTGTTACAACTGTCGTAGGCTTTTAAAATGGACATTTTAATGCTTATATGTACCCCAAGGAGGACTTCTTCTGAAAAAGAATTTAGTGAGTGAGTTGGGTCAAACACCACTCTGAACAGTATCCCAGTTATATCAAGGCGTGTTAGCTTCATGTGGGAAGAAAGCCTCAAGCATGTCAAGTGATGCAGATCTTAAGACGTAACATGGATACCCCATTCAAAGCATTCTGACTGAGCACACAAGTACTTGTCTTATCCCCTTTTAAACCAAGTATCAGGCAGGGTAACAGTGAGTACCATGTTAAAACATCTTTTAATCTCACACAGCCCAAGATAGATCCATCTTAATCTTGCTTAGTAGACTGATGCTCCCTCCAACTCAATAATCCTAAGTATCACACTATCATAATGATCATGAATACTTATGATATGACACCCTTTTATGGTACCAGTTCTCATACTAGAGGTGTAATGATATGGTGGGGCTGCAATATGATATGCATCCCCATTTTAGGTAAGATTCTTTGTACATCACAATACAATACTGTTATTTAATAAGATGATATTCTTTCTTTTCACAGGTGATTCACAATCCTGAATCATTTGTTTGTAAATTTCAGAGCTCAAAGATGGGATAATGCAGAGCGGAAACACATAGGTCAGAAGGCAATGAGTATATTATGGAATTTATCATGTTTACATCCAAACAGAAAATAGCAGAGCAGTTCAGTTCTTAAACCTGGTATTTTTCATATGTCTTTTATACTATTACTTGCCGTGTACTGCATTGTATGTATAATGATACAGGTTCAAAAACAGATGCTCTGTGTCATGGGTCTAGTATGGGGATACTATATGTATCACTGTATCATTACACATCCAAGTTTTACATGAGGAAGTCCCATAACCATGGTAACAACATGCTACAGTATTCTTGGTATGTAAATTAAAGCGACAATACCATCATATATACATATTTAAGTGCCACACCATAACCACATGCAGAGTATCTCTTAACAAATACCTTCCATGGCCTCCGAATTCCCTTGAAGAAATCAGGGACAATCAGAGGTAAAACAACAGCTTCTTCCAACAACTTCTTCGCCTCAACCAAATCTGCAATGTCTCCCCTGCAAAGAGAAGAGCAAGTATGATTTTATGCCACATTTAGCAGTAATCCAACAACATAAATTAATGAAGGGGGACACAAGAAATGCACCCGACAATTTTACCCATGTGGGGAATCAAACCCAGGTATTTGGCGTGACAGGCGAACGTTTTAATCACTAGGCTACCCCACCACCCCTAAAAACAGAAGTCATAGATTAGTGTGGTTTCTCTTGTGGAAAGAGAAGGCAGAGAGGGACAGATAATTCAGACTGGTAACCAAAGGCAATGGATGCTAAGTTTGTATGAGGTCATATCATGGGTACTGTGGATACTTATTAGCAAAGTGAATGGGGAAATTGATACACTTTGGTGTCCAACTTTGACGTAACAAACTAACAGCTGTCTTAAAGTAAAAGCTTGCTGTTGTATTGAACCTCGAAGTGTTAACAAAGTCCTCTTCAACTTGGACACAATGTTTGACAATTTGACAGAACATCAAAGTTTATGCAATGTTTTGGGGACCAAAAAAAAAAGTAGAATATGGAAAACAATATACGGCATTTACACAAATAATAATAAATACATTACCAATGGACATTCGGATTTTTCTGCAGTATATCCCTCTCAAGATGCTCCACCAAATCCTTATCATATCCACTTGAGTCAAAAACCTTCTCAGATTCTTCATCATGCTGAAAAACAAAACATGAACAAAAATATTGCTTGAGTTGATCACTGGACATTTGCTGAGGTTTCCATACAATTAGTACTTAAAATAGATTACAGTGAATTGTTTCAGTGTGAGATCAGCAATACCTTAAAAATCACAAAATAACTGGATATTCACATGAGTTGGATCTTGTATAATGTCCATGTGTAGACTTTCCTGTGGGAGAAAGATGCTGCCCCACAAGAATACAAGGGATCAATTGATTTAGCTAAGAAGACAGCAATATCTCCCAGCTGATCTCAATATACTAACATGCCACGATCACTTGCATCAACCAACCAAGGGCTTGGAACTTCACCCACATCAAACAGTGGAAATCATCATTATTTCAACACAGGATTAGAAACATGGGCATCTCATAAATCATTCTCAAAGGTCTGACTATTCTTTCCCTGAACTAGTTAGAGGTTTATTTAACTTGAACTCCATGCTACCTTGTTTTTCTTCTCTCTCCCCTTGTCTTTAACTGGCTCCTTCCCCTTGTCAACACCTCCGTACGAAGGGCCTTTCCGCCTGTCTGAATTTGGCCTGGATGGGGCACCTCTACCACGGCTCGGCTCAGCCCTCCTAGGGGCAGCCTTTTCTCGACCTCTTATCTGAGGAGTTGGTCTGTTGACACAAGGAACAGGATGAGAACATCCATGAAGATAAAGCTTAACTCTTCCCTAAAGATATCACTGTTTAAGCTCAACAAACCGAAAAGCCATGTTTACTATATTTAATGACACACATATTAATGTTTGTTACTGAGAACTATGGAAAAGAACTGACAGAGGTAAGTTCTTAGAATAAATATCAGATGTTCAAAATATTTGTTTCACTACCATGGTGGGTGAAACAATTTATAAGAGATGTTGATTTTCTTTATGATGATTTCAGGGTTGCAAGTGAACCATTGGGATAGTCGGGTTAGGGAAACGCATTCTTTTAGGGGGGCTTTTTTTCCTCAAGGAATCAAATGCTAAATGCTGCTGACCTGTGTTCAACTGGAGTTGGAGGCGGCCACACATCAGGATCTCTTGTTGGTTCTTCATGTCTAGGATAGTTATGGGGAGAAAATTCTCCATAATTTGCATTAAAGTTGGAGTTTTCAGTCTTAAAGCTTGACAGAGTACTGCTGATGTCTTTGACTTGTTCATACTCCTGGGCGATCTCCTGACGAACCTGTTAGGGAAATAGTGAGCGAGTTAAAATTTAGGCCAATTTAGCCATATTCCAGCAATATCACGACAGGGGACACCAGATATGGCCTTCACACATTGTACCAATGTTTTTGAATTTGGGAAATAGTAAATGAGTGAAGAATGAGGACTATTTTTATGGATATACAACTTCTTTATTCTATATAGGCAACGTTACGAATTATAGATTCTAATGTCGTTTCTTCATCTACCCAACTTCTAGAATGCCAATCAAAGAAGTAGTATATGAGTGCCCAGTACAATCACAGCATGATCAGCTACAACATCTATAACAAAGGCTGACAGCAAAATCATAATGATATCACAGCCACATACAGAATACAGCCAAGGCCACAGCAACCAAACCAGAAGCTTATCATAAAAGTATTACTGAGCAAGTATACTTCACCAAGGTCACAAATGGTGCAAATGGTAGGGACATTTGAAATACAAACACTTTGTGATGTATTTGAATGTGCTAGTGTTTCAGGTAGTGTTGGGAATTGGTTAAAATCTCATAATTGATGATTGGTTCATTACAACCGATCAAGTATCGAAAATAACTGGTTAGCCTCATTGATCAAATTTTCCTGGTTATGTTTGTTAATGCACAAAAAAGGAAGAAAAAACATATGTAGCTCTTTCAGGCTTTTTTCAAATTTCACATCTTTAAGGATGACTAGTATGTTAGGAACATAAATTTCCTGGAGTCTTTTAGATAAATTCAATCATGACTTGGAACGAGTTGGAACGAAATGTAACAGACAAAACCAACCTTGTGAAAAATATTGTTACTGAAAACAAGTGTTCCAAAATTGTTTGTGTTCGATTATGAGAAAACATTATCTATTGCTTGGTCGTTTAGTCACTGCGACCAATCTTCGATTATTTCAATTAATCGGACCACCCCTAGTTTCAGGTCGTCATTCTTTTGAGATAAATATCCTGGATCATTTGCCACCATTGCTTTGTTTCAGAACTGATCAGTTTACTCAGTGAATCTTTAACATAGCCTGGTATTTTCCTGGGACATAAAATTTTGGAGTCCAGGTGACTCAAAGGCTTTAAATGTTGGGGTTCTTAGTTACAAATTGGGGGTCCCAAGCTATATAAAAATGTTGACAAAAGATGTAAACAATTATTCAAATGATGTTTAGAATGTTCATTGAAAAATTACACAGATCTTTCATAACTTTTACCCCTTTTTGCACCTGAAATTGCAACGGATTTTGACCAAAAAAAAGCTATTGTAAATTTTGTTGATTTGCCATGATTTGAAGCTTGAAGCACACACTCAAGCATTTACAGACCGATCAATACCTATTAGTTAAACACAGATATGGAATTCCCAAAAAGAAACAAACTACCAGTACAAGTATTAGAAAAGTAGAAAATAGTCAAGCATTAGACTAAAATATATTTGTATATCCTTCCAGGTCATTATGGATTCTCTGTCATTTATTGCACCAGTTTTTTGGTATGCTTACAGAATGCAAAAATTAATCCATACTCAGCACTGAATTTCCCCACTCATGATTCAAAATGCCTCATATTGTGAGTATGAGTTTTAGTATTAGACATACCTTCATAATGTAGCCTAGGTAGAGCAGGCCCTTGATATGCCTAATCCAAATACTATTATAAAAACTGTTATAAACTATTACAAAAGCTGTTACAAACTTGAAAAACAAACTTTAAACTTGATACATCATGAAAAGATGTTTAGAGAAGATTGAAATGTTTGCTCTTTGCTGTTCAATACCTGCTGCCATTTTTCTTTTCGCACAGAATCCTTTATAGTCTGTACAAGGCGTTGTATCTGCTGGATCACACCCTGGTAGTACACCAGCGAGGTTTCATAATTTCCAAGCAACGCACTCTCACGCCCCATCTTGGTGTTCTCACTGATGTCCGATAAACTGGCACTCATCTGAAACATTACAAGGAGCTGGTAGAAATCAACAAAAAGAAATAAACGGTCCACTAGTTCAATGGTGAACATATGCATAATTTAACTACCATCTATCCTTAGGGTACCCTAAAGTTAAACAAGACTCCAACTATTAGTCAACGCAATGTTAATTAACCTGTGTAATCACCAGACGCCAATAAGTGTCCATCACACACTGATCTGGGTTTGGGGCCAGCAAGGGAATGCCTTGTTGAAAGCCAGGTAAATCTGGCAACCAAACATTGCATGTATTATGGGACTATGGCCTTTTTACTGAAAAAACTGTCCGTCACATTTCTATTTTTGTCATCTGACAGGTGCTGCTTCGCACAGCACAATGAAAACAGGGTTGCACACAAGTATTGTAGTCCATAATACGCAACTTTTGCTTTCCACAAGGGTCTATATTACAAACAACTGTTCCATTTTGACACTTATAAAGTAACGTTTTGCTTCTCTTTAACATTCAGCATGTTTAAGAGAAATAGTCTTGGTTTGTGGGGTAGTGCTAATTACTATCTTAGCCGAGAACTGTGATCCCAAACACAGCTCTCAGGCTAGTTACTATTTCTGCAATAATGTTACTGTGAAAATAACATTCTATGGTCTATCACCATGATTACAAATGAGATTCATAAACCATTGTCTGAAAACGAGACTGATGAGATAGTTGCAATTTTTGTCCCATTTAAAATTTCGAGTCTCATTTGTAACGAGATACCTAACAATTGCTTGAGTCAAGCCAATCACGATATATCGAACTTAATAGGACCAATAGTTATAGAATTCAGAAAAATGACATTTTATGCAGAAGTTTGGATCCTTGGTCGTCCGATAACTGTAACTGAGTTTGAATGTTTCCCAGACCGTCGTCATAAATGTGTGAAGTTGTTTTCTGGGGGCACGGGCACATCACATGAAGATTCATTCCTTTCGTTACTCTTTCAAAAATGAAGTTATACATACTTTGTCTTCTAGTTGTCGTGTAGATATTCAGTAAGCTTGAAGAATAGGGTACATAAATATCACTTGCTCACACTCAGTAACAACTAACTCTTAAACTATTTGACCAAACTCATTACAACGCGTAACGATTTTGCTTTGCTCTAACTTGAGACCAAAGAGCATGAAATACCGATGCGAGGAGCTTAGGCTCTGTTTTTATCGTAGCTTCCTGACAACCATTAACATGTTCGAGCACCTGAAATATATAAACTGGTATCGCTGTTTGTATGCGGGAATAGTTATGCGCTAACTCATTTGCTAGACGGAAGTCCGGTCAATTTATAGAAGCATCTTTCCGGTTTGCACGGCTGATTCCGCTTCCAGTGAGGGTTCGAACTGGAGTCAGACGAGTTCATACACCAGCAATTTGGCGTCATAGAGGTCTCAAAACCTTGATTTTTAAACTCAGGACTCAATGAAATTGCCGAAGAGTGTACTTTCCTTTCGATAACACGTTTCCGTGAAGAAGATATTCCTTACGACTATTAACATATACTGTGAAAGCACGAAAGCCTTTAATTTCAGATATTGGAAATATTGTTTACATACAGATCTGTGCCTGATTGAAAATGTTTATATGATGTTTTTGTGTATGATGTGTTTAGTATTAGTTTAAACTACTGCAAATAAAAGTCTAAGCTGCCAATGGTCGGGGAAGATTAAGGAATGTTCCTTCGGATTTGTTTTTATATACATTTTTGTGATATATTTTGACAGACAGTTAATATTTATTCAGTAAAAAGGCTATACATGCCTTTAATACAGACAATGTTTGGTTGCATGAATCACGCATGAAGTAATTAAAGACATAAGTTATATACAGCATCAACATTTTCAGATGAAAGAATTTCGATAAAAGATGTTACAATGTGGAATTGGTATACTGTTTAGATACACATTTCTTAGGGTTGTTTAACCCTCACAAACAAGAAATATATCAAATTCACCTTCAATAAAGGATCTTCCTTTTCCTTCCTATACAATATTTACATAGTTGTTCAGCGTATGGGACATTTGTGTATCTCCCCAAATATATGATATATTTAGAAATACAATAACATTATATATTTTATTTCTCGGACTAAATGTCAGTCTGGTCGAATCATAACTATATACGGGACAGTGGAAAATGGAGAGAAAAAATCTACAATGGCAATTTTCAATATAGTGAGTGAGTGAGTTTAGTTTAGCTTTTAGCAATATTCCAGCAATATCACGGCAGGGGGACACCAGAAATGGGCTTCACACATTGTACCCATGGAGGGAATCGAACCTGGGTCTTCGGCTTCAGCGACGAGCGAACGCTTTCACCACTAGGCTACCCCGTCGCCCCAAGTTTCAATATAAACTGCGTGAGTATTTATGCAGAAGTATGCATGACAGTAAGTATGCCAGTGCTGTTTAACTGATAATTTGGAATATGTGACAAACATATTCTTCAACGTTTATAAAATTTTAAACACGCTTTATCAACAATTTTATGTACATACCTTATACGATCTTAAACGTCTGTCTCTCTGAATACCCATAATTCCGGATGTAAACTTTCTATGTCTCTATATCAACGCCCGTGTTTTCATGGGGATCTGATATGAAAGGATCTCCTCTCGGGTGTAGACGCGGTGGATTCGTAGCCCAGACTGGTTCGTAGACGTGTATAAATAATTGAATAATATATAGTATTTTGTGTTTGTCGGCGGATTAATATAAATTTGTATACTCAGGTTGCACTAAGTTGTAGTGGATGTTAATTAGTAAGTCTGCGTTGTTGAATGTTGATAATTGATGTTTTCTAGTATTGTATTGTATTATTTGCAGGGATTAAGATTACCGTGTGTATTTGATCCGGAAATAGCAATCAGCTGTGCACACGTCTCCCGGCGATCAAGTTCAAACATGCACAATAATATAACGGGACGATTTCTGCAATATGATACAGAATAATTATTTAACCCAAAGAAATATATCCTAGCATTGTGCAATTTTATGCAATTTTAATGACAGTTTTTGCTCCATAAATTAATTAAGATTAAGATTACCGTGTGTATTTGAGCCGGAAATAGCTAAATCAGCTGTGCACACGTTTCACGGCGAACAAGTTCAAACATGCACAATAATATAACGGGATGAATTCTGATGCAGTCATCAGTAAAATATAATACAGAGTACTATTATTTTATACTAAAGTCATTATATCGATTTTCGTCATCAATGATGTTGAAGTTTCCCCATTTTACTAACGTCCACGAATCCACAGCTCAATCCGCCTACGAATCCACCGGATTTCGACGTCTACGAACCAGTCTGGTCTACGAATTCACCTACAGCCTTAATTTATTAATTAGAACCTTTTGTGTCTTGGATGAAGTTATTTACATCTTGCTGGATAAGGACTTTTAACGTGAAAAGACACACATTGTGATGTAAAAGGGTCTAAAATGTGTGTCTCTTGACTGAGAGGCATTGAGATGGATGGACGTGACTATTCGCTGTCGAGACCCCAGACGGGATCTGAATAAAATTATGAGGAAACATGGAGATGGCAGAACATACCGAGAGAAGAAAGATTACGTAAACTATGTAACTGTAATTTAGTTGGTGACGAATTCCATTATCTTTTTAAATGTACGTCACTTAATTCCTACAGAAAATCATTCATCCCCCAAAATATCACAATTGGGCAAATTTATCAACACTTAACAAGGTCATGTCGCCTGTCAATTTTAAAGTGAGCAAATGTTTATCACTTTTTATCTCTCACTTGTATAAATTGTTCCGTAAATAACTCATCATCATGACGCATGTTTATGTTTATGTACATATGTAAATATTGTAGGGGCGGTGGGGTAGCCTAGTGGTTAAAGCGTTGGCTCGTCACGCCGAAGACCCGGGTTCGAATCCCCACATGGGTACAATGTGTGAAGCCCATTTCTGGTGTCCCCCGCCGTGATATTGCTGGAATATTGCTAAAAGCGGCGTAAAACCAAACTCAGTCAGTCAGTAAATATTGTATATTCTTTGCTCTTGTACCACCGATGGTGGTTTTATGAGAATAAAGAAGCTGAAGTTAAGTACGGTAACCTGAATCACTAAGCATGTTTCGACAGCATAGCCGTGAGAGCCACATTCCACTCTCACGCAGCCATAGCTATAGCCGGGAGAGCCACATCAAATTTGGTTGTCTGTTTTTGAAATGTGGCTTTCCCGGCCTGTAACCTCCAGAGGGGGCGTGTGTAGGGTTGCACGTCCAATATTTTATAAGCGAGTGGTTACCTGTAGTCAATGAATCAATATATTTCAGATCCTAGTTTAGTAGAAAGGAACAGCCATAAAGTCAATATGAATCCATTGGATTACTTTTAATTGTGTGACTCAACATAGTGATGAGGCTGATTGCTGTCACACTTCAGGAGTTGGAGTCAGTAGAAGAGGAACACTTTTATGGAGAGAGTGAGTGAGTGAGTTTAGTTTTACGCCGCACTCAGCAATATTCCAGCTATATGGCGGCGGTCTGTAAATAATCGTGTCTGGACCAGTCAATCCAGTGATCAACAGCATGAGCATCGATCTGCGCAATTGGGAACAGATGACATGTGTCAACCAAGTCAGCGAGCCTGACCACCCGATCCCGTTAGTCGCCTTTTACGACAAGCATAGTCGCCTTTTATGACAAGAATGGGTTGCTGAAGACCTATTCTACCACCGTCTACCCTATCAAACACCGGTCTTTATGGAGAAACACCGTTATCAATTGCTTTATTGCATTAGATGCGACGTTATGGTGTAGATCCAAACACCGTTATCGTTTTGTTATCAAATCATACACCGTTATCAAACACCGTTATCAAACACCGTTATCACACACCGTTATCAAACACCGTTATCATACACCGTTATCAAACACCGTTATCAAACACCGTTATCAAACACCGTTATCATACACCGTTATCAAACACCGTTATCAAACACCGTTATCAAACACCGTTATCATACACCGTTATCAAACACCCGATCTATTGCAATAAAGCAGTTGTCTCCCCATAAAAGTGTTCCTCTTCATCACACCAGCTTCTAAATGCCACCTAAAGACGTTGGAGTCAGTATCCTGTGTAACCAGCACTGTTTCGGGTCGCTTTGGCCTCATGCCCTTCACAAGGTTCACACAGCACACTAACACTGACTGACTGACTGAGTTTGGTTTTACGCCGCTTTTAGCAATATTCCAGCATCATCACGGCGGGGGACACCAGAAATGGGCTTCAAAAATTGTACCCATGTGGGGATTCGAACCCGGGTCTTCGGCGTGACGAGCCAACGCTTTAACCATTAGGCTACCCCACCGCCCCGCACACTAACAAGATCATGTAGCACAGGGTGGCTTGTCTATATACACACGACACCAAGGCTCATCTTAGACATTTATAACCACTCCGTCCTCGGACATTTCCAAGGTAATCGTCCTAAAGAATCGGGGCAGCTTTACAGTGATGCATAGCCATAATGAACTGTACAACTATTTGAGCCAAAATTCATCTCTGCAGTGTTTTTTTGTGTTGAGATTCCCAACAACGTGCATCTGTGAGCTTCCAGTATACGACCCCAGACAATTATCGAAACACCACGAAATCCAGTTAACGCAACTGAAGCAGCACTCTGAAATGTTCAATACGCCATCATGGAACTGGACATTAAAATCTTCTCATTTCATTCCTATGTGGTTGGCGTTTGCGCCATAGCAAATGAGCTTCTGTGTTGGACGTCGAGAACGGAGACCAACAGAACCCATCCTACATTTTGTTTGTTGTTGAACGCGGCACCGAGCAACAGGCAACCTGTTTTGTATAATGGAGTCTCTAGCAGAATATCTTGTGGATGATATCATGAGCTACAAGCCACACCATCGGGATACAATGACACGATTTCAACAAAGCCTGAGGACCCGATCGGTTGAGTCGCCCACCAGAATATTTTGTTGGGAATCTTATAACCTGGGCCCCTTTTCACAAAGCTCTCGTAGCGCTACGTCTAACCTAAGTCAATGTTACAGCATTGGAGGAAGGAAGGCTACGAGGACAGTTACGAGATGATATCGTAGGCTCACGACAGCTTTTTAAAACGGGGCTCTGGGCCCTATGGTCTCTTTTTTACGGGATCGGGTGGTCAGGCTCGTTAACTTGGTTGATGCGCATAATCGCATCCCAACTGATCGATGCTCGTTGTGTTGATCACATGATTGCCTGGCCCAGACTGGAATATTTTCAGATCGCAGTCACTTAGCTGGACAATTGCTGAGCGTGGCCTTTAACAACCAACAAACGTTTAAACACAAGCTATGTAAGCTAAGTAATGCAATTTCCTGAGATCAAGGTAGCTCGTGCGCGATTTTCAATACTCAGATAGAGACGCCAGTTGTAAGAGATGTATGATACAAGAAAATTACTTTGTATCTATGGCCATGAGATCATTAATAGAAATGTAATACATGTGCAGTTATTTTCAGTTGATACTACCCACGATGATATGAAAGTTATCAAAATATCGGGTTAGTTGATTGAAAGAATTTCCAAGTAATGTTTTTTGTTGTTGACACTTGGGGAAAACATTGTCCTATCTGGGTCATAAAGCAGGCAATTAATAACTACGTGTTTCATCGTCACAAACATTACATTGCTTACATTTATGAGGTGAGGTGAGGTGAGGTGAGGTGAGGTGAAATTGGGTTTTACGTCGTGCTTGAGAATATTTCGCTCATATGACGACGTGCATGCGTGTGTAAGTGTATGTGCGGCTGCTTGTACTAGCCCAGACTGAAGCTGGTTTTATGAGTGCTAGCTCACTGAGATACCTATGCCGCAGTGAAGCATGAATACCCCACTCAGACACATTATACTGACTCCGAGCCGACCAGTCCTTGTTGTACCCATTAATGCAGAGCGCCATGCAGGGACCAACTAGTACCATATTTTAACGTCTTTTGGTATGACGCGGTCGGGAATCGAACCCGCGACCTTCCGCTCTCCGGACGGACGCTCTAACCACTACACCACGGAGGCGGTCTTACATTTATGAACTATGAGCATCGTCAGTCAGAACAATTATACAATGATAATGCTAAATTCTGATATTGGCGAGGAATTGTTCTGTTCTTCTGAGTATGGTTTTACGCTGTTTTTAGCAATATTCCAACAATAGCACGACAGGGAGCTCGAGTAAAGGGCATCAGATATAGTTCCCACGTGGATAATTGAACTGGGTTTGGGTCTTTGACGTTTCCGGTTCTTTAACCACAAGACAAGACCGCCTCCCCTTTCACACTTAACAGATATGATTCACCACAACACAAAAGAGCCTTATGGTATTTATACAGAAATCAACGGCTTTTGCCATCTGCAGATTTAATATTTTGTGCAAATTTTGGTCAGTGTTTATCTGATCCTCTATCCTTTAGCTTCGTAAACTGTTTCTGATACTGATGTCAAGAACGTTCATCACAATGTAGTGTCTGATGACTGGAGGTGGGACATTCTTTACTTGTTTGAACAACCACCTGTCGTATCCATATAGATGCCTTCAGAGTAGTGTTGAATACAAATCACATACTTTTGGCAGGAACTATAAATGCTACACATTAATGAGTAAATGTGCACTACTTGGAAACGTCTTACAAAATATGTCGAAACTCTGTGACCCTTTTAGCACATGGGCGTTTCCAAACTTATGGTGCAGAAACTAACATGTACCCAGCTGTCAAACAAAGACACGATTTAGCTCCAGTGCCGTGGCACCAGTAGTGAGTCAGTATGGTTTTACACCACTTTTAGCAATATTCCGGCAATACCACAGACACCAGAAATGGGATTCACACATTGTACCCATGTGGGAAATTGAACCTTTTTTTCACGCAAGCAAATGCCTTAACCACTAGGCTAGGCTAGGCTAACCCTATCTCTGCCCCCTGGCACTAGTCATATGTAGGCCTTAACACCCACTAGGCTAGGCTAACCCTATCTCTGCCCCCTGGCACTAGTCATATGTAGGCCTTAACACCCACTAGGCTAGGCTAACCCTATCTCTGCCCCCTGGCACTAGTCATATGTAGGCCTTAACACCCACTAGGCTAGGCTAACCCTATCTCTGCCCCCTGGCACTAGTCATATGTAGGCCTTAACACCCACTAGGCTAGGGCTAACCCTATATCTGTCCCCTGCCCCCTGGCACTAGTCATAACCCTAGGGCCTTAACATGTAGGCCTTTAACCACTAGGCTAGGGCTAACCCTATCTCTGCCCCCCTGGCACTAGTCATATGTAGGCCTTAACCCCACTAGTCATATGTAGGCCTTTAACACCCACTAGGCTAGGCTAACCCTATATCTGTCCCCTGGCACTAGTCATATGTAGGCCTTAACACCCACTAGGCTAGGCTAACCCTATCTCTGCCCCCTGGCACTAGTCATATGTAGGCCTTAACACCCACTAGGCTAGGCTAACCCTATCTCCATATGCAGGCCTGGCTAGGCTAGGCTTAACACCCACTAGGCTAGGCTAACCCTATCTCTGCCCCCCTGGCACTAGTCATATGTAGGCCTTAACACCCACTAGCTGGCTAACCCTATCTCTGCCCCTGGCACTAGTCATATGTAGGCCTTAACACCCACTAGGCTAGGCTAACCCTATCTCTGTCCCCTGGCACTAGTCATATGTAGGCCTTAACACCCACTAGGCTAGGCTAACCCTATATCTGTCCCCTGGCACTAGTCATATGTAGGCCTTAACACCCACTAGGCTAGGCTAACCCTATCTCTGCCCCCTGGCACTAGTCATATGTAGGCCTTAACACCCACTAGGCTAGGCTAACCCTATCTCTGCCCCCTGGCACTAGTCATATGTAGGCCTTAACACCCACTAGGCTAGGCTAACCCTATCTCTGCCCCCTGGCACTAGTCATATGTAGGCTTTAACACCCACAACGTTTTATGGTTCTGGGTCCTCAGGGTCTGCAGCTTTTCAGTGTTAAGGGCAAACATTGCATGGCTACTTTACTTTTGTCTTCATAGATATATATGAAAGATCCATAACAAGACATTTACTGAAATATGACCAGGCATTGGTTGATACTTGAAACATTTATTGTAGCAGTTGATCATATACATATAACACATCATGAGCTCACATATAGCCTACACATGACAGCCATGAACTGGGGCAGTGGGAGGATGTCATGAAATAAAGGTTGGGCTAGGGTACAGGCAATGACATGGGGGTATGGACTTGGGTAGTGAGACAGGGGTAGCGAGATGTGGGTAGGGACTTGGGTAGCGAGATGTGGGTAGGGACTTGGGTAGTGAGATGTGGGTATGGACTTGGGTAGTGAGATGGGGGTAGGGACTTGGGTAATGAGATGTGGGTAGGGACTTGGGTAGCGAGATGGGGGTAGGGACTTGGGTAGTGATGGGGGTAGGGACTTGGGTAGCGAGATGGTAGGGACTTGGGTAGTGAGATGGGGGTAGGGACTTGGGTAGTGAGATTTGGGTATGAACATGGGTAGTGAGATGGAGGTATGAACTTTGGTGGTGAAATTTGGGTATGGACTTGGGTAGTGAGATGTGGGTAGGGACTTGGGTAGTGAGATGGGGGTAGGGACTTGGGTAGTGAGATGGAGGTATGAACTTGGGTAGTGAGATTTGGTCATGGACTTGGGTAGCGAGATGTGGGTATGGACTTGGGTAGCGAGATGTGGGTATGGACTTGGGTAGTGAGATGGGGGTAGGGACTTGGGTAGTGAGATTTGGTCATGGACTTGGGTAGTGAGATGGGGTAGGGACTTGGGTAGTGAGATGGAGGTAGGGACTTGGGTAGTGAGATGTGGGTAGGGACTTGGGTAGTGAGATGGAGGTATGAACTTGGGTAGTGAGATGTGGGTATGGACTTGGGTAGTGAGATGGAGGTATGAACATGGGTAGTGATATGGAGGTATGAACTTGGGTGGTGAAATATGGGTATGGACTTGGGTAGCGAGATGTGGGTAGGGACTTGGGTAGTGAGATGTGGGTAGGGACTTGGGTAGTGAGATGTGGGTAGGGACTTGGGTAGTGAGATGGGGGTAGGGACTTGGGAAGTGAGATGGAGGTATGAACTTGGGTAGTGAGATGTGGGTAGGGACTTGGGTAGTGAGATGGAGGTATGAACTTGGGTAGTGAGATTTGGGTATGGACTTGGGTAGCGAGACGTGGGTAGGGACTTGGGTAGTGAGATTTGGGTATGAACATGGGTAGTGATATGGAGGTATGGACTTGGGTAGTGAGATGTGGGTATGGACTTGGGTAGCGAGATGTGGGTAGGGACTTGGGTAGTGAGATGTGGGTAGGGACTTGAATAGTGAGATGGAGGTAGGGACTTACGTAGTGAGATGGGGGTAGGGACTTGGGTAGTGAGATGGGGGTATGAACTTGGGTAGTGAGATTTGGTCATGGACTTGGGTAGCGAGATGTGGGTAGGGACTTAGGTAATGA
Source organism: Haliotis rubra (assembly GCF_003918875.1). Classification (NCBI taxonomy): domain Eukaryota; kingdom Metazoa; phylum Mollusca; class Gastropoda; order Lepetellida; family Haliotidae; genus Haliotis; species Haliotis rubra. Next base: position 708,871 of record NW_025764992.1, on the reverse strand, counting down.
GATGTGGATAGGGACTTGGGTAGTGAGATGTGGGTAGGGACTTGGGTAGTGAGATGTGGGTAGGGACTTGGGAAGTGAGATGGAGGTATGAACTTGGGTAGTGAGATGTGGGTAGGGACTTGGGAAGTGAGATGGAGGTATGAACTTGGGTAGTGAGATTTGGGTAGGGACTTGGGAAGTGAGATGGAGGTATGAACTTGGGTAGTGAGATGTGGGTAGGGACTTGGGAAGTGAGATGGAGGTATGAACTTGGGTAGTGAGATGTGGGTAAGGACTTGGGTAGTGAGATGGAGGTATGAACTTGGGTAGTGAGATTTGGGTATGGACTTGGGTAGCGAGAAGTGGGTAGTGTAATGAGGGTAGGGAATGGGAAAGTGACGGGATCTACACCAAGCCTGGCAGGGAGATTGTGTAGAGGGTCTCGCTGTCTGTACCACACAGGAGGGTGTCACGGTCAATGTCAAGGGAGTTGACAGGCAGTGACCTGGTGGGGAGGAGGGATGTAATCTCGAGCTTCTGCCGGCCTGAGTCCAGGTTCAGCCACGAGCTGATGTGTCCAGTGCTGCCGGCACTCTCTCCTCGTAACCCTGTGGGGAAAAAAAAATACATTGCTGGGACAAATCATAGAAGATACTTTTTTCACATGAGTTAGAAATAATGTGGACGTACTGCTTCTAAAAATATGCTCCTAACAAAATTCATGATACAAAAGATGATATGGATGAGTTACCCCTGACTACAAACAACCTACCACAAACGATGGATGTGTTGCCCCTGACTACAACATACCTGACACAAACGATGGATGTGTTGCCCCTGACTACAACATACCTGACACAAACGATGACGTGGATGTGTTGCCCCTGACTACAACATACCTGACACAAACAACACCCTACCTACCTGACACAAAACGATGATGCGTGGATGTGTTGCCCCTGACTACAACATACCTGACACAAACGATGACGTGGATGTGTTGCCCCTGACTACAACATACCTGACACAAACGATGACGTGGATGTGTTGCCCCTGACTACAACATACCTGACACAAACGATGACGTGGATGTGTTGACCCTGACTACAACATACCTGACACAAACTTGGGATGGCGTGGATGTGTTGCCCCTGACTACTTGGGTAGTGAATATACCTGACACAAACGATGGCGTGGATGTGTTGCCCCTGACTACAACATACCTGACATGAACGATGGCGTGGATGTGGACTTGGGTGCCCCTGACTACAACATACCTGACATGAACGATGACGTGGATGTGTTGCCCCTGACTACAACATACCTGACATGAACGATGACGTGGATGTGTTGCCCCTGACTGACGTCCCATCCCAGTGCCAGACTGAGCCATCATCGGAGCAGGTGAACAGATGGTCTGGGTTGTGGGGGTGGAACTTCACCTCCCACACTGCAATGACACATCATAAACATTTTGTTGATTCAGCAGTTTTCAAGATGATGCTCTGTAGATAGCTTAGGACAATCAAGCGAATGATGACACAAATCCATGCCATCCCAGAAACAATCTAGTAATGTCTCACGATATGGCTGCGATATTGCCGATGTGACGTTAAATATTAATTCACTCTAGTAATGTCATGTCAACTTACTGGTAGCACTGTGAGCCTCCAGTAATGTCATGGGAAACTTGTCCTGACGAAGGTCCCAGATTGTCAGCATCCCGTCCTGGCCCCCTGTGGCTACAATGTGAGCCTGACCGGGATGTTTCGCTACACACTGCAATGAGCTGTGTTCTTCTGTCCTGAAACATAAATACAGGTATACAACTAAAACTACTGAATGGGGCTGGAGCACTTAAATATGTTGGTTTGTTGTTTAATGCAGCAATATTCCAGCTATATGGCGCTCTCTGTCTGTAAATAATCGACCAGACAATCCAGTGAACAACAGCATGAGCATCGATCTAAACAATTGGGATACACTTAAATAGGAAAGTGGTGGATCAGTCCCACCCATTCATAATATTCTTGATGTCGAGTCAAGTTCAATAAGACTTAATAAACATTGATTAAAAGTTCACATTTCAAAGAAACTCAATTATTTAGAGAAACAAATTTTAGAAAGGTTACTACAACGCAGATTAAATAGAACTATTTATTCAGTTCAAAGCTGAATTCGTACACTGTATAGGTTCTTGTTGGAACTGCTGTGTTCTGTCGGAAGTCAAATATCTTCAACTGTCCGAAGGAATTGACTGTGATAACCTCGGTTTGTTTTAGAAATGTGATGGCATTTATAGTACAACTGTCAGCAGAATCTGAAACATAAATAAAACAAAGTAAACAAACACAGAAGTACAAGCAAACCAATGACTGACTGACTGAGTTTGGTTTTATGCCGCTTTTAGCAATATTCCAGCAACATCACGGCGGGGGACACCAGAAATGGGCTTCACACATTGTACCCATGTGGGTCTTCGGCGTGACGAGCCAACGCTTTAACCACTAGGCTACCCCACCGCCCCAGCAAACCAATGAGATTCACTCAAATTACAAACATGCACTAAACTCTCCAGAACAAGATCAACTCTCCAACACCGCACACAAAGACTGCAATATATAGTCACGAAGGATTTCAATCCTATAACCATAATATCACTTCAAAGATGTCTTACTTTAATCCTATAACCATGACAATTTCAATACTCCAATGATGCACTTCAAAATATAAGAATGACTATATAAGATTACCAATAATTTACTTGAATCCTATACACATGATATTATCAACTCAAAAATGTCAATGTCATCAATACTGTAACATTTTATCTTACCAATCACTCTCTCTGGTTGCCTCCGGTTAACATTAAGAACGATAATCCTTCCGTCCTCTCCACCTGACACAACTACATCGTCTCCCTTAGTTGTTAGACATGTGCAGGAACAAGACCCTGCTGCCAGATGATGGACATCATCCCAGCTGTGGGCCACACTCAGGGTCTGAAAGTGTCATGTTCACTTTGCTGGTGACGGTGTTATACAGACAATTGAAACAAGTATCTTGCATTATTTATTTGATTGCAAAGAAAGTGGGTTTGAATGATTAACACAATGGGGGTTTGCAAAACACTAGTCATCCCAATAAAAAATATACATAGAGACAAGGTTCTTGAGAGGCATATAGAAGTTGGTGTTCAAGTAAAACTCAAATATTATGGATGACACCTTCTTTATTGTATGTCACAACGTTTCTGGGCTATTCATTGCCCCTTCGTCATACATAGAGACAGTTCTTAGATTTGAGTTGAGATTTGGTGCCATGTACACCAATCCAATATATGAATACTTTGAGAGATTGATGGGTATACCTGTGAGTTGAGATGGTGGCGATATACTGATACATTTCCAGTTGATGAAGCTGCTGCTATGTGGTCATTTGTTATAAACTGAAATATACAAATTGTTCTGTGTGGTAAAATATATCATACATGATACCCTACTTAACAACATTTCATCTTAATGAAAAACACCCTCTTTTCAATGTCACAAACTGAAATATATAATAGGACTTTATGTGTGGTAAAAGGAAGTGGCATATAAATACTAAGCATCTGTGTGATACTGTAGAGGTTATCTCATGTTCTATCACACCTCTCACTGACACCTGAGACGTCAGCACTCTGTGTGACACACCACACACACTGTGGTATGTGACATGAACCTTCTGTATAAAGGGCACAAGTTACACTTTTTCTTTGGGTGACAAGACACAATGCACACACAAATGACGTCACAACTCTACATTAAATCATACAACTTACACAACTTACACTAAGATCTGTGACGTCACCCCCTGTGTTACATCACACAACTTACACTAAGATCTGTGACGTCACCCATCTGTGTAACTTACATCACACAACTTACGCTAAGATCTGTGACATCACCCATCTGTGTTACATCACACAACTTACACTAAGATCTGTGACGTCACCCATCTGTGTTAGTACTGTTACATCACACAACTTACACTAAGATCTGTGACGTCACCCCTCTGTGTGACGCTACACAACTCATGTGGCTCACTGTCCAGCACACTGCCAGGACCCTCCCTGTCATCACGACTGAGTTGCTCCAAACTCCACAAGCGGATCTTGTTGTCCTGGGTTAAACAAAGACGATAACAGTCAGTGAGTTTAGTTTTACGCCGCACTCAGCAATATTCCAGCTATATGGCATCAGTCTGTAAATAATTGAGTCTTGACCAGACAATTCAGTGATCAACAGCATGAGCATCTATCTGCGCAATTGGGAACCGATTACATGTGTCAACGAGCCTGATCACCCGATCCCGTTAGTCGCCTCTTACGACAAGCATGGGTTACTGAATGAAGGTTCATTCTAACCCGGATCTTCACGGGTAAAGAAGATAACACCACGTAAAATCTCATACTGATAAATTCAATCCACCCTATAAAAAAAGATTGATGATATCCATCCAATAAATATGTGCCAGCGATAGGTTTACTATATACAAGGCATGTTTTAAACAATCAGGTGTTCATGAGGTGAACTTGTATTTGCTTCTGTATCTGAACCTAAGCTAGGATGCTGTACATTATCCAAATTTATGAGCAGGATTCAGAAAAGGATTCATATAGCACCCCATCCTCTTCTTCCCACTGATTCTGCCTTTGAAACGATAGCTTTCCTTGAAAAGTGTTATTTCACATTATATTCAAGAAAATGTTCAGGTGATTTTTATAAGTTCTAACGTCAATTGATGGTTGAAATATGTATACAAGACATTGACAATATTTCTTGTTTTGCCATACAAATCATGTGTATAAAAACTCCCGTAGGTATCCCGTTTAGCCTAAACTTTAGGAATCTCTCTTGTCGAGAGCCGCGATGGGGTCCTACAGTCAACACATATGATGCAGGGTCATGTCTTGACTGTAGACCCCATCGCGGCTCCCGGCTTGAATCACTTCAGTGACTCGTCAACTTCACGAGACAAAGACATATCTAATCAGCAGGAGTCCGTCCCACATCTGCGTGCCCAGTTTCTCCAAAGCCACATATTATACACAGTGACATAGACAGTGAATCTGTATTATTGTATTACAAGCTAGTTCACAAATTATTTCACAATCACACTGCGAACTCCAATTTGATGCCAGACGACAAGTCAATACCTGAAGAGATAATTCAACACCAAATACTTTACCTCATCGTCCCAGCTCCCCGTGGCAAATACATCAGATTGTATAATGGACTGTGATTGCGTAGGTCGCCATCGAATTTTACTTAATTTCTGCCCAACAAATTTCACGTTGAATTCAGCCATTTTCCCGGCAAGTATACTCCACACAGTGCCGTTGGTGTGCGGAGTTATAGATTCATTCGGAAGCGCAATGTTGTATTTGCTCATCTCGGAAAAGCGACAACAGCTATTTTGTCCTAGAGGAATTTATTCAATTTTAACGTCTCATTCAGAAATTCATTTGAGATAAACTAATTTGATACATAAATATAAACTTTATGTTTTCTCGATTTATTTGTTCACAATATTATTTTAAACATTTAACACAAAATAACCGCCTTCATAAATAGAAACGGTCCTTGAAATCAACTGCTTGAGTCAGTCTAAGTAAACTTAGGCTCAGTATTATAAAATAGAGCAACTTTGCTCAGCTGTGAACCTAGTCTTACCAGGGAGACTTTATGTTGTAGAGTATCCCTGGTCTTACGTACGAAGGATATATGAAAAAGTTATAAGTCTAATTTTGAGCGATAACCCAAGTAGGTATATCACACGTTGCATGCAAGCTCTCTCTATATTACAAGTATAGATCATGTACACAAGTGTAAAGCTATATAGAATGTTGTGCATTTCTCAGTTTCAAATATTAATTGATTTGTATTTTATAAACCTATCTCCGATTTTCTCTGCAGTAAAGTAGGTTCCTTCCAGAATCGGGTAGACCTCTGCCGTGACTTTGCGTCGATCATTTCTAAACCCAGGTTTTGAAATGGTCGTTATTTAACCTGATATGAGGTTTTGAAATGACCTTAAATGCTAGTATTAAGCAACGATACAAGGGCCTGCCAGCCGCATATGTTGGTATTTCCCGAGCGAGAGCGAGAAAGAATTAATTAGGCACGAGTGTCGTAAACATAGTATGATATAGGCACGAATATAATATTCTGTTTATTACCGAAGTCATCAAATTGAGGAAAATAAATAGAGGATATTATATGAGTGCCCATGTCATACTATGTTTACGACATAAGAGTGCCTAAATGTTGATATTTCCCGAGCGAGAGCGAGGGATATACTGATATTTAGGCACGAGTGTCGTAAACATAGTATGATATGGGCACGAATATAATATTCTTTTTATTACCAAAGTCGTCAAATTGAGGAAAATAACCAAAATCTACTTTAAAACATAGGCTGGCTACCCGCCATCGCCGCATGTAACGTCACAGAAGAAACGTGACGTCATAGCATTGTTCATGACATCACGTCACCATGACAAAGTGATATTTTGCACTAGGGCATCGTATGAAAAATGAACCCCGATATGTTCGCCCTTGTAGGTAGTAAATAGAGGATATTATATGAGTGCCCATGTCAAACTATACTCTCCCAAAAAAGAAACGCATATAGGAATTTCAACTGTATTTTTATGTTTATTTTGAAACATCTTGTAGGCTTTATGAGTCAATGAAATATAGCGAAATTGCACACTGGGAATGCAGACTTATCCGTCTTTGGCACCAACTCGAGGAAAGTCAGTTTGAGTGTCACATGGAGACGTATGGTGGCGCTGAAGTCAATACCTCGTGTGACCACCGTGGGCATCCAGAACTGCACGGCATCGCCTCGGCATCGAACGAATAAGTCTCAGAATCTCGTGTTGCCCAATCGCAGCCCACTCTGCATGTAGTGCCTGTGCGAGTTGCTGAAGTGTCTGGGGCTGAGGGTTACGGCGTCGCACCCGTCTGTCCAGGGCATCCCACAGATGTTCGATCGGGTTTAAGTCCGGTGGTCTTGAGGGCCAGGGGAGCACATTGATGTTGTGGTTCTGGAGGAAGTCTCTAGTGTGACGTGCTGTGTGGGGCCTGGCATTGTCCTGTTGAAACAACTCCCTCTGGCGATCAATGATTGGAAGGAGGTGTGGGCGTAGGATTTCGTCACAGTACCGTTGAGCTGTCAGGTTGCCCTGGGACATCACCAAATCACTTCTCCTACGGCAGGTGATTGCTCCCCACACCATAACACTGTTCCGGCCAAATCTGTCCACCTGGGGAACGCAAGCGTCGGCGAAACGTTCACGTCGACGTCTGTACACCCGCATTCTTCCATCGCGTCGTTCCAATAGAAATCGTGATTCATCACTGAACCATATTCTACGCCAATTCGGTAGGTTCCAGGCCTGAACGTTGATGCACCATTGAACTCGATGTCGACGATGTTGTTGAAGCACAGGGCCAAAATAAGGTCTTCTGGTACGTAAACCAGCCTCTCTCAACCGGTCTGTGCAGAAAGCCTCCTCAATCCGGGTATTTGTCGAGCGGTACTGGTCGCCGTAGCTGTTCGATGACGCAGGAGATGTACCCGGATGTACCGATCCTGCGCCGCAGTTATCGCTCGAGTTCGTCCACTACGAGGGGCATCTGCTACCGAATTCTGCCGGCGATATATCTCCCAGAGCCGTGAAATGGTGCTTTTGTGAACATTCATGCGTCGGGCAACTGCACGTTGAGACTGGCCAGCTTCAAGCAAACCAATGGCGATATGACGGTTGGCTTCACTTAGACGTGGCATTTTGCGTTCGTCAACAATATTCCAAATACAGTGAATAATCGACAGACAGCGATCAACCTTTTATACCCATCATTGAGACTATCTGATACCCAACTTTCTCGTGCATTGCTTGTGAATTGTGTATTCTGTAACACTACACGCCGAAATTGAAAATCATGCTGTTAAATACGGGTATTTTTCGGATGGTGCGTTTTGTTGTGATGTTTCAAAACATAAACACCATAGGACTCATAAACAGAGCAAAACTTTTTTGTAAAATGAATCAGGTTTTAATTCATTGCTACATGAAATTGCTATTTTCATGATGCGTTTCTTTTTGGGGAGAGTATATGTTTATGACACGAGTGCCTAAATGTTGGTATTTCCCGAGCGAGAGCGAGGGATATACCGATATAGGCACGAGTGTCGTAAACATAGTATGATATGGGCACGAATATAATATTCTGTTTATTACCGAAGTCGTCGGATTGAGGAAAATAAACCCAAATCTACTTTCAAACATAGGCTGGCTACCCGCCGTCGCCGCATGTAGAACGCAACGTCACAGAAGAACCGTGACGACATAGCATTGTTCATGACGTCACGTCACCATGACAAAGTGATATTTGTCCTAGGGCATCGTATGAAAAATATGAACCCCGATATGTTCGCCCTCGTAGGTAATAAATAATAATATTATGATATGGTCTCTGGAAAGACTTAAAATAAAGGAGTTGCAATGCATAACATTTCTCAAACTTTTCCTCAGAAATATTTATTTAAAGAATTAATTCAGATTCAGTATCGGTTTTGTCCCGACAAGTGGCTCAAACAAACAAACAACTCGCAGACAGTTTAAAGAAATCGGTTCGGTGGGGTAGCCTAGTGGTTAAGCGTTCTCACGTAATGCCGAGAAGCCTGGTTCGATTCCCCACATGGGTACAATGTGTGAAACTCATCTTCTGGTGTCCCCCGCCGTGATATTGCTGGAATATTGCTAAAAGCGGCGTACAACTAAACTCACTCATTTGAAGAAATCAACAGCCAAGCAGCCAATCAGCTGAAAAAGAGTATGTTGATTTTTACATGTGATAAAGCACCCACGCGAACTGATAGCCAATGATAACTCGGCTCAAAGTGTTGTGTGACGATTTATGTATCACCGACGAGGTATGTATGTTGATGTATGTCAATGACGTACATGTGTACATGTAACAAGGACATGCCGCTCAGTGCTCTCATGTCTGTGGTCAGAGTTGGACGCTCCGTGGCCCATTAGTCAACTGATCCGGTTTGGGTGTTGCATGGCATGACATAATGTTGTAGACTACACACGTAAACCTACGTAATACTATCAGTGTAGCTGTAGACACCAGCATGAGCAGCTGTACTCCAATTTGTCAGTGTGACTTGTAACCCGTCCAGACCTGCTCAGAGATGTATACAGTGGTATCGATTTTTGCACCAGCTGTGTGGTTTTCAATAAATGTAAGACGGTACTTAAAGGAATTACATTTTTTCTCAGCATTCCAGTTTACCTTTATTCAGGAATAACTTGTATATCATTACCACACACAATATGTGGATGTGTTTGATAAAAAAGCTATAGATTCGTTTACGTACGTGCGATATTTCAACATAAAACCTACTACAGACAGTATATGACATGTGCAGGATGCGAATATAAGGTGGGTATAGGCGTGTGTGTACAGAGGCATGTACATTGTGGAATCTGCACAGCGATAATAGTGATTGATGCTATGAGCACCACTTATTGCTGTCGCTGTGGGAGACGGTGACCATATTATCCAAGTTACCGAATCTGACCACCCGATACACTGTCGCCACTTACGACCAGCAATTGAGCTCCGGGGACTTACGTTGTACCTCACATAGTCTCTTGGAGAATGCATACACAGGCGGATCCAGAGAGAGGGTGGTTGTGTGTGTGTGTTTGCAGGGGTGTCCTGAGGTGTTTAATTTAATGACCCGTTAAAACGGGTGAAAATCAAGTGTGCACACACACCCCTTCTAAGAGTGTGCACCCCGCCCCACTTTCTCAAAAGCTGTATCCGCCCCTGGAAAGCGTATCAGGTTGAATTTGTCATATCCAGTTTGTTCACTTGATTTGCCTTGGCAGAGGCGGTATAACTGTCACAATGAGTGGGGTAAATGCCTCTCATTGAACTATTTTTGTAAACTATATATCATTGCCACCAAAAATGATCTCTGAGGTTGTTTGCCGTATCAAGTGCCCCAGAAAAGACATAACGACAACGGAATGGGCCATTTAAAAAAGAAACGAAAAAAAAAGTTTTCCTTTTGGGAATATGGATAAAGAGGAAAAGTCTAAAAATACCCATCGATGTCGTTGACGTGAGACGTGTTTCCTTGCAAGACCTGACTGGTTACTGATAATAACACACAATAATACGCAAACCATGATTCATCAAAATATTTCTTTTCGTTAGATTATTGTCAATACCTTTGTTATTCAGAATAAATTATTTCACTTTCTCGACAGTACCAGTCTCATCAAAATCAGATCTTAAGATATAATAACATTCGAGAGCTTGGTCACAGGTGGTCCGGCGATCTGAGACGCTGTCCAGATGGGTATACCTATGGCACACCAGACGCCTTTGATCGTGCACACGGGTTTGAATCCCCGTTCATCCCTGTGGTGCTCATGGGTTCGCAATTACAATAGTCGTAGCCCATTTCCGGTGTCCCCCGCCGTGATGTTGCTGGAATATTGCTAAAAGCGGCGTAAAACTAAACTCAGTCAGTACAATAGTCGTGGGTTTCACCAAAATGGTAAACGTCAGACCTCTGAAACACTTTCCGCTTTCCTCAGACTCGAAGCTAGCCTTGCTCTAAGGTTGTACTGAATGCTAAGTCCATGGATGGATAGTAATTCTGTCCTCTAAAGAGACAAATCTAGATAAGCGGACAGTAAGGACACCAGTCTGTTTTATATATTTTTAGAAATTTTATTTAAACTATTAATCATAAGCTCATGGACTTGTGCAAGTCTAACTCGAAGCTGACTCGTCTTGACTCACGGGAACAGAGTTAACCCGAACTCACTCACCCATTACGCCATGTTTAGTCACACCGCAGTTTGTGTTCATTAATCCCGTCCTTAGCTGTTTATATCAGTCAACCATAACGTTTGCTTGTTGTAAGGGTTACAGGGGAACTGGGGACCTATTTTATGTGACGCAATCCATGAAATAGCCTGGAGCGTTCGCAGGTGGTGCTACTGCTAGCATTGTGTTTCCTCTGAAAAACTAATACAAAAATCCGAAAATAATATACCTAAGTTTCTACAACTTCTGTACATTTCCAATACATGTGGTCAGTGTGATTGTGTTCAGTATGGACAAGGGATTGCGTCCGAGTGCTGACGATTAGAGGGAACCAAAAGCTGAAAAATGGCCCTCACTGACTAATGGAAGTTGACAGAAAGCTCCCTGTAGCTTTTCACGTTTATGAAACAAGCTGGGTTTTTTGGCTTAAATATTGAGATTCCAGGGTGAATAACTGGTGACGTTTATTAAAATATATTCTTTGTTCATGGGGAATATCCAGATCTTATAAAAGATTATTTATCTCTGATGTGTTTTAAAATGGGAAATATCATTTCCCAAAGTCACTAATCAGTATCATCGGAGTCTCGTAGTTAACGTTTGTCTCTGATACAGATGTTACACAGAAACAAAAAAATAATAATTCAAACATTAAACGTGTAAATCTAGACTTGCTTTATTCAAGCATTTGCTATTTTGTCATAGTCATGTTGAGTTTATTTTCTCGGTTAGGCCTACTGATTTATTTGTTGGTGTTGAATTTACACTTAATCTTATTTAATTTGTCACTGTTATCCGGACTTCCCATACATGATACACGCTAGATTTCTGTCGATGTCTCAAACAGAGCACAAATTGATAGGAAAAATGCCCACATATTTCATTCATTGTCGATGTACTTTCATTTCATTGTCGGCAGGTGGCCTTGTGTTGAGCGGCGCGGACAGGAGCGCAAGCGCTCGATTGCAAGTTAACCAGTCTTGTGTATTTTCTAGTTTCCGGTTGACCATGAACTTCTCCAGGTAAGTGCGGCATCGTCTGTTTTATCTCTGGTGCGTCGTGTATAGGTTATGTTGCTTTACAAAATATAGGAAACCAATAACTAACGCTATGAAATGTTATAGAGACTGAAACGTGACCATAGCTCCTCTAGTTTTTTCACAAGCACCCATGCCCATAGTGCTACAAATTTTATCGTCTGCCTGCTCACGGTTCGCCGGCTCAGTCCAAGGATAACCCACTCCAGTAAACTATGTCTGTTGATAGTAATCACCTGGATCCACAGTGTGTAGCTAGAATAGAAATATATATCTGTGGCATGAACATGGCGGTAGGACATAAGGCTGCCTAGAATTTTTTGCATTCCACATAGAGACCACATTCCAGATTTGTGACAGTGGTCCACACCCAGCCGGGGGAATGAAGGTTCCTCAACATGTGAAACTAGGAAGGTAAAAGGAGTCGTCTGGTAAACAACAAGCAAAACCTCTAGTCAGCTATCATGTTTACTCGTTTCTTTTCGAAAAGGTAGTATATGTGTATTGCTGTAACAGGTGTTAGTACTTATTAAATCCCAAGACATGTGATGTTCTGTACAAAGGAATGAAAACCATCACAATAGTCTGAAGCCAGTGAGGTGTGCTAGAAATGACAGGTGTAAGTTGTGTAGGTTTCAGTTCCTGATGTGATGCTCTGTATAAAGGGATGAACACCATCACAATAGTCTGAAGCCAGTGAGGTGTGCTTGAAATGACAGGTGTAAGTTGTGTAGGTTTCAGTTCCTGATGTGATGTTCTGTATAAAGGGATGAACACCATCACAATAGTCTGAAGCCACTGAGGTCTGCTTGAAATGACTGGTCTCATATTAATTTACATATCTTAATGTCTTAATCCACAACAATGTATGATAGAAACTAGATATACACAAGAAAGGATTATAAAAGCATTTCTGACCATGTTTACTAGTTTAACAAAACAAAATAAAAACAAAATATTTGGCATATCTGTTTGTATTGAGGTTGCATAAGATTCATTAAAATTTATGTACTAGTATATTTAAATATTATTATTATATTATTATTATTATTTATGAATTTAGAGTGTGATTTGGTTCAAACAGAAAGTACATGTTTTCTTCATGTATCCTATATGTAGAGTTAAGTAGCAGCAATTTACATATTGCAATATGGTCCCTGAAGTTCAACTGCAATCTCATCAAATCCATAGGTCTTGCTACCAAGACACTGTATGCGTAAGCTTTTGGTTAGTTGTGGTCTCTTTGGAAAATACATTTCTGGTGTCCCCCACCGTAATATTGCTGGAATATTGCTAAAAGCGGCGTAAAACAATACTCACTCACTATTTTGAAAATGTGTGGTGTTCTTATCATGCAAACTTTATGGGATTGGTGTCTCGTTTGTAATTGATGTGGCTATTTCTATTTAAAAGTGCATTTATTTTCTATAGTTTGGTTGCGCTCTGATGGTGTTCTTTGTAGGCGTGTTTTCAAGGTTGCATGATTATAAAACACATTCTGATTGTAGCTTTTCCGATCTGGTATGCGACACTATGGTAGGCCAAATTAAAGGTGGTTCACCTCAAGGCAGTGATACTTGGCATTGCAGTACCACTGCCACTGTCACAGGCTGATTTTCATATCATGTCTACAGATTTATTTTGTGAAAAAAAACAAGCTCATTCCAAAATCAGAAAACAGAATGTTTCTCATGCACTGTATAAATTTGCTACTACACCTTTGACATAGAGGTGCATGATACTATATATTTGCACATCAAAGTGATTCGCCAGTACCCTTCTATTGAGCTTTTATGACAGTATACGGAGACATTCAACCAATGTAAAGAAAGGATGAATATGCAATGGAGAATATTTTATCAAGTTTTTTAATATATTCTCACTGTAAATTAAGCATGTGAAGTTTATCTAAATATGTAGACTTATCAAAAATGAAACCAATGAAAAACAAAGGCAACATGTTGAATGGACTTTGGAAGGTGTGACTAATTGTCAACTGTCGCTTGAGTAATGAATAGGAAATTGTGTTGTGATGTGACCTGTAATGGTGTTATCCTGGCTTTGGTTCAGTAGATGAGAGTACTGGTGATACACATCCTAGAGAAGGACATTTGTCAGTTTAGGTATGTTAAATATCATGTAATTTAATAATCAGATAACCTTTTCCTTGTGTCTTGTCTTCTTCAGCAACCTGGTAAAAAGAGATATGTTGATTGACTTATAATTCTTTGTTAACCATTGTGATACTGAGTGACACTGAGTGAAATACAATGCCAATTATGAATAAAAGACATACCGGGTACATTTCAAATAACCTTAAATTCTCTCTTCTCGTTGACCAACTTAAAAATCCAAAGGTGCATCGGAACAAATTTAAAAGTGTCAGGTGGCACTCTAAAAACTATATATTTTGGTAGCGAATTCCTGGTGTAAGGGCATTTATGCTTTCTTTTTTCAGCATCACAGTTGTATGAAGAGCTGGAAACTAACTGTTGCACATAAAAGGGATTAAGTTTTGGAACAAAAGAGAGAGGACTCATGGCAACGAGAGACGAAGAAATGCGACTACACATGCTTGATCAAGACGGTAAAGACATTTTGTAATAATATAACACTGTCACAAGTTGCAGTCTTTGATGCTTGGTATTTTAGCAGAAAAACCTTGAAGGCGGTTTTACTTGGAAACACCCCCTCTTGTCAAGTTTGTTATTCAACGCCAGATCTTTTTCTTTCTTTCACTGAGCTATCCAAACATGATCTCTGGAGCCGCAAACTATAAGGTTTCAAACAGGTTTATTTAATGTCAGTTTGACATTCAGGAAATGAATGAAATGATCTATGAGTAGGAAAAAAAAATTAAACCTTGAATATTGTGCACTTTTCTAGGGGGAGGGGTGTGTGGTTGATGATGATTTTGATTGAGTAGCATGTACAATGTAAATAACCCACCCTAAAATTTATGTACAATGACCCCCTGCATGTCAAGTACAAAATCAATGACGATAATTTTTAAGCACAGGGGAAATAACTTTAAAATTGCTAGTGTACTCCAGTACAGTGGCACATGTGAAATCACTTGCCCTGAAAATTTTTCCACTATACCGGCCATTTTCTTGTTGAATTTTTTAAATAAACAACATAATTAACATTAGAAAATCAACTGGATGCCGGTACAGTGTGATATACGAATTTGCTTGCCCGACAGAAAGAAACACTGGACTTGGACGTCGGGCAGTGGGTTATTTCCACCCCTGAAGCATAATAATTTAATATTTAATGTACAAAACTGATGACCCCACCTACCTCCCCAGAACAAAGTGGGTGACACCTCCTTCAAATCATCATCATTATCATCACCCCCCAAAACACCCCTCAAGTGCTAGAGAAAAGAACATGTGTTATGTTTACAAACAGATGTATAATCGGCATATAGTCTGGGGGTCAAATACCGAATATATCCGTTATGGAATTTCCTGATTCAGGCGTACTTAGGGCCTTAGTCGTCACTTTCTGAATCGGTCTCGGTGTCGAAATCAGTTGCCAGTCCTACTGCAATTTCCCGTTGTCAGTAGCCATCTTCAATGGTTTTAACATGTTTACAACATTCGGACCATTCCTTGGCACCGATTGCAGACATTCTCTCGTTTATGGCAACTCTTAGCTAAGTTTTTGTGAACTGCAAGTTTTGTTCGGCAACATAATTTTTTACATTGGCCCAAAGCAACTCAATTGGGTTCATATCTGCGTGATAAGGAGGAAGACGTAGTACCAACTGCCAGATGTATTGTGGTGTGAGCTGGCCATCGCGTGGGGTCGGCTTGTGTACGTTTTACATCCAACTGCCAGATGTCTTGTGGTGTGGGGTCGGCTTGTGTACGTTTTACATCCAACTGCCAGATGTATTGTGGTGTGAGCTGGCCATCGCATGGGGTCGGCTTGTGTACGTTTTACATCCAACTGCCAGATGTATTGTGGTGTGGGGTCGGCTTGTGTATGTTTTACATCCAACTGCCAGATGTCTTGTGGTGTGGGGTCGGCTTGCGAAGTTGGGTCGCGGGGGGTCAGCTTATGTGCAAAACATACCATTTGACACTGATTTCAAGGGTCAAGTGAGGGGGTCGGCTTATCTATGGGGTCGGCTTATCTACGGTAATATACGGTACATCATGGCCATGTTGTTTCAACATAGTGTCTACTCTATATAGACAGGGCCCAATTTGTTGGATTTTGCCAAACACAACAGTTCGGCTTTGAGCATTTTATCGTCAAATGCAATATTGTGCCTTTGTAACCAAGCTTTCATGTCATCTTTTCTGTTAGCCGTTGTTGGACATTTGTCCACTTGCTTGCTGTGGTGTGGCGCATTATCCATAACAATGACGGAGTGGGATGGAATGTGTGGGATCAATTTTTCCTGCAGCCATTTGGAAAAATTATCAAAATTCATCTCGTCATGATAATCTGCTGATTTGAGCTTTGAGTCAAATACAAGAAATTCGTTTGGTACAAAACCGTTTTCGGACCCTGCATGAACAACAATAAGCCGAGGTCCGTAACCGAACAGAGGCTGAAACCCCATTTATCACAACCTAACCATCAAGCTGCCAACATTTTGGGACAATGTGGTGTACATGCAACCATGTTTCATCGATAAAGATGATTGTTCGATTTTCATCTCGACATTTTTTTATTGCACGTAAGTATTGCATGCGCTTTGCAACAATGTCTTTTCGTTTCATTAAAACCTTACGATTTGACTGCGTTTTTCGCCACCTAAACCTCATGTCTTTCAGATTTTTTTGAAAACTTTCCTTTGAACCCTGGCTTCTTGCCATATGATATATCATATCTGGAGTAGGCAGTTGCTTTTGTACTCCATATAAACTTTGTACAAATTGATGGACTGCACACCGGTCAAAATCATCAAAGTTTGTGCTTGGAAGTTTGGGGTTGGTGGAACTTGGTTGGACTAATAAAAGTAGGCCTACTCGCACCCCTATCACCTTCCGTCTTTAATACGTTTTATAGTTGCCTTGGAAAGACCAGTAGCAAGGCTACTTTTGGACATAGTGTCTACTTTGGTTGCACACGTCTTTTCCATATAAATAATAACATTGTAGGCTAAGTCCCTTGCCTGAGAATGAACAATTTGCGCATGCTTCCCTATCTTGAACATGTTAAACTAATTAAAATCTGCAAACATTAAAAAATTGACTCGTGTTGAGATGATGTCTTGCTGAACTAAATTGCTCTACAAGACACATGTTAAACAGAAGCGGTATTGAGTTCACGCCACAGTCAGCATGGATTGCACTTGCTTAATCCCCAATCTACCTGTAGCAACCAAGTGTATTCGTCTAGATTCCCTGCCCTGCCTACTTGTCACAAACGTGCGCAGACTCATCTAATACGAGTCAAGCAGTAAGTGTCTCAGTTCATGTGAATTCGACAGAAATCATAGATGTCAAGGAAATGTTTATGAGGTTTGTTTAACGAGTAATTACAAAATTACAAAATGTTATGAGAAACTGTAAAACTGTAAACAATCCTTTTTATTCCATTTTTATCTGATTTTTTTTTTACAAAATGACTTTTTGCTCAACATTATCTTTTGAATGTTATACACTGAAATAGACAGAAATTTCTGGTTAGTAGACAACATATGATATATTTGCAGATATATGCATCACATTTTAATGTTAAATCATTTGTTTTCACAGATTCCTTTTCATAGGTCAGCACACTTTTATGTTGCTATAATGCAAGACAAAAATAGATTCTAGGCGTATATTGCTTTTAGAATTAACCTTATGAGCTGTGCCATAGATTGAAAAGACTTACGTGTTATGTTACACACTGCGAGGAAGTATGCTGGCAGGTTCAACAATGGTGACTGGTCACCTTTTCCTTTTGAGATACGTGATGCTTTCTCTGGATTTGTTGTGGTTTTAGTTTTAAATATTTTAAGTGGACTGTATATTTGCTTTGATGACTATAAAGTATTTACTACATGTTTACAACATTATTTACTGTTTGAATATGTGGTCATGTCAGTAACTTCAGTAATTTTTGTACCTGAGAAATAAGATTAGATTTCACCTTGTTCATAACATATAAAGTATGTAACTATCTGTTGTAAGTGCCCTTTGGCATGTATTTTCTTTCAATTTTGAGAGGTACATAGTTTGGAATTTTTCTCTTTGGACACTGACAACACCAGGTGTCTACCTATCAGTGCACCATATCTTTCAGATTTGAGAGTACATGAGAAAGAATTCTTGTATTTCATGTGATCACGTGACCATTACTTCCAAGAAAACATGTTAAACTCAGTGCATAGTCATTGATAGTAATTGTCTAGTAAATTTAGACTGATAGCGATTGCTTTGCTTATGTACTGGGTAAGGCTTGTGCATTGGTAATATTGATTCTGAATTGTATCACTGAGCATGACAGATGTCACAGAGTACACCCTTACATTCAGTCCAACCTGCCTCTCACGATGAAGGCCATATTCAAAATCGTTGTTGTCAGCTTATATCATGAAAATTCAATTTCAGCAGGGTTTGCATGTGGGATATCTGATGTTTGGGTCTGGGTCTCCACACAATAGTGTTCAGCCTTATTCATGTGGGATATTATTGGTTTGGGTCTTCTTGTCCTCATTATACAGTCAACTTTTGTAGTACATGTGGGATATCTTTAGTTTGGGTCTGATTCTCCTTTCATAAGGGTTCTTATTTATGTACTGCATGTGGGATATCTGTAGTTTAGGTCTGGCTCTCTAATAGAATAAGGATCAGTGTCATTCATGTAGGATATTATTGGATTGCATCTCACTGTCCTCATTATTCAGTCAACTTTAGTACTAGTAGTACATGTGGGATATCTGTAGTTTCGGTCTGACTCGCTTATAATATTGTTCATTTTTAATACATATCACCAGCAGTAACTGCCTATTTTCCTTCCTTAAGTGGCATTTAGAAGCTGGTATGATGAAGTGGAACATTTTTTATGGATAGACAACTTCTTTGTTGCAGTAGTTGCGACGTTTCGGTGAAGATCCTAACACCGTCATCCAGCAAATGACATTGCGTCATTTGCTGGATAACGGTGTTAGGATCTACACCGAAACGTCGCAACTACTGCAACAAAGAAGTTGTCTATCCATAAAAAGTGTTCCACTTTGCCTATTTTCCGTATTTAATCTCATACCTCTTGCTTAAAAGTTGACATTCTCGTCATGCATTTCCAGAAGCGAAGTTACTTTGAAACATATATTCTCGTTCCAAATCAGTTTTAGAAATAGTATCCTCAATGTATCATACATGGCAGCAATATTGGTTCTGCATTTGTGCATCTAAGTAATTCTTTCAAGTAGATTATTTAAATATATCATTGAATTTGTAACAAAATACAATATATTATTGAATATTGATATAATAACAATGAATAAGGAGTTCTTCTGACTTTTGTTATTTGTTACATTTTTCTTTCAAATCTGGTTTGAACATAATCTCTTCTAAACTATCAGTTGGGATGTTATCTAACAAATTCTGACAACCATGTCTCCACCCCTAACCTGTTACAGTGACATTGGGCCATTTTCATAATTTTATTAGGTTTGAAACATTTTCATGTGCTATTACCCTAATTGAAAAAATAAGATATTCAAGAAATTTTGAATGACAGTCAATAGAAGTCTGAGTTATGTGGAATAACCCTCCACACAATAAAAGTACCAAGGTGCCTTTTCACTTTAGTTTGTGCCTTGAAGCATAATCATACTTCTTTTTCTGTTCGTACGTGATGTGGTTACACTCTAGTTAGGACATATATTTGTGCTGTCATGTGTGCTAGCATGGCTAATGTGGGCTTTTCCAAGGTTTCTACAAACAGTGTCATCAGTGTTCAGAGTTACCTACATGCCTGGCATTGTTTGCTACTCACTCGCGTAGGCAGCCAACTCATTGATCTCACCGTTCCACCCTGTGAATTGACTCCACTACCTGTCACGGTCTGAGATTGGAGCAGTCCACTGGCTAATAAAGGGGTAATAGCCAGTTGTGAGGTGTGTTCTGGATGACCTAGTTGTGAGTCTGTCAACATTGTAGCATCAAGACCGGTCATGCGCAGTGGGCACAGCTTCCACTACAGGTAACAGTGAACCGGGGTTTGAATACAGATGTAAAGTTGATACAGATACACTGTCAGACCACACTACATTTATTGTCTTCACGCTTCATGGACCACACAGGTCAGGATATGATGTAACAAAGTGCCAGACACACCACCTGGGAGTGCCACACCCATCTGACTGCATGGTCACTATAGAGTAGTTTCACTGAAACTACTAGACCGACCATTCAGCATGGCCACTGAAGACAACAGTGTCCACCTGCAGAACTTCTCACGGCTTAATGAACCTGCACAGGGAAGATGTGAGTTTACTGAGTGGTATTACCTGCAGAAATCATGGAAATGACACGAGGGGTCAAGTCAGCTTGTCATACTGATCACTTCACTCTGGCGATTGATCATAACATATTAAAAAAGTATCTATAGAATAGTTATATCTTCTTTGAAGACAAAACTTTGTTGAGACATGATATTTTTCTTCTTGTCATTAGTGATGTGATGTATGTAGGAGAAAGAGGTTGAGATACTGCCCTGAGAGTGAGATGTAGATTTGTTTCCGTGTAAACATTCCTTGTGTAACTCTATTATGGGAAAGTATGTCAGATTTGTATACATTATTATTGCAAAAGCTCCACAGCTCTACACGCATGTATGCACTTTAAAGTTTGTACAGTAACACTTCAATTACTGTATTCATATTCATTTTGCTGGCATTGAATGAAAATAAATACATAAAATAGAGCACAGTTTCAAATCTGAACCTAATCAATTACTTCTTCTGTATTTAAAAATAGACTTTCAATTTGTTGTTACCTTGGTTACTGTGTGAAATTGACTGTTCAGTTTGGTTTGAAAATATAGCTGTTTAATTAAGATAATATTGCCACTGAAAATCTGTTACATAATAGATATTCTTTATCCTGTGACCTCGGTGAACTGTCTCAAAATAAACACTATTCATCATGGAATCCTTGTCATAATCCTTAATATGTTACAAGCTGACATCCAAGATTGAAATACTATTGAAAAAACATTATCCCTCATAAATTTCACACTGGTCCTTTCTTTGTGCAATCCTGTTTTTTTACATTATCTGCCTGTACCCACTGTAAAAGCAGTGATATCTTGCAGCTGTGATTATTGTGTTGACCTCGTCACTCCTAGACAATGTCTGACACATTTGGAAATATGTGATAGGACTATCGCTGTCTTGCAATAAACATCAAATGGGGTGCTGTATGCTCATTACTAGACTTGCATAAGTTTGTAAGGTAATGATTAATAATTTAAATGATCATTTCTAAAACATATATAAATAACAGACTGGGCTACTTGTCCGCTTATCTAGACTTACCTCTTTAAAGGATAGAATTACTATACATCCATGGGTTTAGCACTCACTACTGCCTTAGAGCAAGCTCATTCCAACTGCTTCTTTGTAATACCCAACATGGGAAATTAGAATGGCATAATATTTTGCTTTCCCAGAAAGGTGGGTTAGCCTAGTGGTAAAGGCGTTTGCTTGTCCCGTCGAAGGCCCAATTTCGATTCCCCACATGAGCATATTGTGGAAGCCCATTTCTGGTGTCCCTTGCTGTGATATTGCTGGAATATTGCTAAAACGGGGTCAAACTAAACTCACTCACTCACCAAGTTTGCCAAGATTGTGTTTCTAGGTTTGTCATAACCATACCCATGCTTGTGGGTTTTCCACAAAGTTGGAAACATCCGAGACCTGTATGACAGACACTGCTGACATTCACGTTCGTGATCATGTAAACAAGGCGTTGATCGGTTTGATTTTCTGATGTGTGCTTGACTTGTTATACTTAATCTGGTTCAGGTTTTCATTATTTTGAATCAAACTAGAAAGATACACTTTGGGAAGATAAGTTTATTTAAAATAATATTATAGTGTTTTCATACATTGCTCTAATTGCATATGTTTACAGTTATGAAAATGTAATTACTTTTTGCAAAATTCCCTTGTACCTTTGAGACTTGTTTTAGTTTTGTTCTCTTTAGTCCCAGCGACTTCATTTGGTTGAATTTGACTGCATATTGACAAGAAACATTACATTGCAGTTTCTGCTTTGGGACGAGACGGAATGCCCCAGGATGATGATGACGATGATGCTGACGGCCAGTCTGTGGATCCAACACGTCAGAAGCCCAAGGTACAGTATACTGTTTGTCACATCTGCTGGAATAAACCACAAATTTCAAATTAGGGAAGTGCCTTTGTTCTTTCAAAAAAACTTTCTTCTTTTTCTTTTGAAAAGGCAAAAAAATCTTCTAAAAAATGTAAAACTGAAAATGGTTGTGAATGTGCCTGTATAGACCCATGGAATCATAGGAACTTAATTCAGGGTCAGTGATCTGTGCTTTTGTTGATCATTTCATTGATATGTTACATAATCATGATCCTATCCTGTGATCCAAAATAGTTCAGTTTCAGAAAGCTTATGTTAGTTGAAGGTGGATCACATAACCTCTACTATTTGCTGGTTTTCTGTTGAAACCATACAGAACACTTCCTGTTATTTTTTCACGACTGTGTTGCCCATAGCTGCATCACTCTGGACTGTCCTCCCACATAGAGCCAGCACACTATGATGTGACTGAAATAGTGTTCATTAAGCCTGACTCACGGTTGAGTCATTTGTCATTTCGTTGTTGGTTGACACATATCTATCTCTCAAAATAATTATGTGGATGGTTGATATATATTTAATATACATCCCCATTTCTAGTGTTCCCTGCTGTGATATTGCTGGTATATTGCTAAAAGCAGCGTAAAACTAAACTCACTGACTCACTATATATAAATCAGTCTGAATAATTTTGTATTTGAATAGTTCATTTGACCTCTTAAGTATTTTTTATCATGTTACAAGTACGCACATAACTTCATGTGAACTGCAGAGGTTTGGTTAATGCCTTTCATCATAAAACAGTTCATATTGGTTCTTGGCATTAAGTGTGTCATTCAATATATCCGGTGTCCATCACTGATTCAGTAAAGAACCTGTATCTTGGGCAAATAAGTTGTTGTTTAGACTTAATATTGTGTTGATATGAATGCGGGTGTTTAGTGAGAACTTTGACTGTCCAGTGTTTCAGTGAAGAAAGTCTTCCATCTGATGGCACACGTGTAAGATTTTGTCCATGCTGATTAACATTTAAGTCTGTGATGTTAGACACCAGAGTCTAGTAAAATTATGTTTAGTCAGCTCAATTAATAATAGTAGATATTATAACACTTTATATATATTCACGAAAATGATGTGAATAGCAGATTTTGGGCTTGTAGTCTCAAACTATTTTGGCACAGACAGGCTTTATTAAACAGTTCTTCCCAGATTGGGGTATAATTGGGCAACTTAGGTTTTCCTTAATGAACAGCATTAGCCTAATGGTTAAAGCATTAGATGATTCGTCATGACGAAGACCCTGGTTCAATTCCCCACATGGATACAATGTGTGACGCCCATTTCTGGTGTCACCTGCCATAATATTGTTGGAATATTGCTAAAACAAAATTCACTCACTCATTCACTCACTTAAATGAACAGTAGTCAAGCTACATTTTTTGTAACTTAGGGTCAATGATTACTGTATTGATTTCCTTGCCGATTGAATCCCCTGGCATATGTAGTGAGAATGATTGCTTGTTGTCTTTGCTTGAATACCCAAACAGTCTGTAACTCTAGCCATTAGTTCGAAGCCACAGTTTAGTAAACGTTTTTCTGGTTTAGCTAGCTTGGCACGAGAGTGACAAAATGATGCATTTCAGTAAATGTTTTCGGAATGTACATATGATATATATGTTTCTGAATCATACAGAATATGATGTCGGTAAAGATTTAGGAAGTGATGCTTTGATACCCTGTGTTGTGTCTGAATTAGTATCCCCTATGTTAGAACAGGGCGGTGGGGTAGCCTAGTGGTTCGCTCGCCATGCTGAAGACCTGGGTTTGATTCCCCACATGGGTACAATGTGTGAAGCCCATTTCTGGTGTCCCCTGCCGTGATATTGCTTGAATATTGCTAAAAGTGGTGTAAAACCAAACTCTCCACTCCTGTGTTGTGTCTGAATATTAGTATCACCTATGTTTGCTGTTTTTTTTCACAGACATACCTGGAAGTAAGTAGTGTTTCCTGGGGATTTGGTCTGTGGCCTGGCGTGTGTGTGTTTGTCCTCTCGCAATGAGAACAGTTTGAATGTGATATAAAGCATGTTCTGTATGATCAGGACTAATGAGGTGCAGCTTGCATTCAGCTCATATCTTTGTTTTCAGGCATATTGACAGTTTTGTCATTGTACTATGACTGTGATTGTTAGTCCAGGAAATGAACAGGCAATTTAATACACAGTTGAGGTCTTACTGGTTTCACCTGGGTGAACAAATGTCATATATGAGGGGTGACTTAAACGTTCTGAAAGTATGACATTGGCGGATCCAGGTGGTTCAGGGGGTTCGACCCCCTCCCCTTGATGAAATGACTAAAGACCACATTGAAGTTAATGTTTTGCATTGGCAGAGCCAATGGGATCCGGGCACACCTGAAATTGTTGGTCAAAATGTGTGGACCTTGAGGGAATATTATTGAGCAGTGATTAAGAACACCGTCATTGAAGTTCATCAAAGATAGGCTCAGAACTTTTTGCTATCCCTCACATGTTTTGAGGATCAGAGTGCTTTTTCTTTGTGTTTTGCAGATCAGTTTTCCTTCTAATCCCCATTTGTCAGTGTCCATTCATTGTGATGGCAGTCAGCAACCTTAATTACTAGTTTTAAGCGCATACCAAAATATCAGGCCTAACTGAAAATGATGTTAGTGATATTAGATAATAAGTATAACTATAATTTGTGAGATTTCATACTAATGTATTTTCAGTGCACTGCACCATTATTAGTTTGTTACAAAATATCAGTTTTTTCACGAATGCTATTCTCAGCTCCCGAACTAGACTAATGCTTACCGGTAGTCTCTGAATATATATAAGTTCAATAATAACAAACATGCCCATTTAAATTGAAAAGGAGCCCCAGGGAGACCCAGTGTTCACGAATAGCGTCTGACCCTCTGACAAATCCAGCAGATTTGCCAACGGTCTGATAGAACTGTACAACCCGCCGGCCCCAGTGTCTGACTGTATATTTCACAATGACTTTGACTGAAGTTGTTATATGTGACATGTGACACTTGTTTGCTGTTAATAAATCTTATGTTTGTTAATAATTTCAATGCCAATTATAAGAAATGTTAAATCTGAAATGTGTGTTTAATTTTATTCTGTGGGTCCTGTGAATTTTCAATGGGTCAGACAGACATCTGAAACTTACAGGACCCAATGTCCTGTTACCTTGAAACACCATTCGTGAACACTGGAGACCAGAGATTCAGAACCTGAACCTGGGGAAATCTAGACCTGCTTTATTGAGGGCTTTAGCATTGCAGAGAGGGCTAGGCAGTAGGGAAAATAATGTGGTTCAGGGACTGTGAGACAGACTACTCCCGAACGAGTATACAGGTATATGATGTTCAACATTTCAGGGCTAACAGATAAGCTTGGTTAATATCTTTTAACATTGCTTGCAGACTGAAACTGTCACTGATGTCCATATTAATTATCATAAACAGCTTTGGAACATATCAAGAAAGCATCATGGGCCACTCAGGCTAGTAGTAGAAAACATGATAAACATGAATAGCCTTTCCTTAATTGTTCGTAACTCCTAGTTGTTACAAGTACCGTACTTGTAAAGTATAAATTGAAATGTATGAACAGAAAAGATATATATTGCATCCCGATGTATGCATAGTAATACTCACTGTACCTAATTCTTGACAAAAAAATATAAAGTTCCTGTTATAAATGTTACTTTTACACCTTTCAATATGGTATACTATGTCATTCCATCACAGTACCCATGAAGGTCTGGGTCAGAATTGATGTTCAGTAACCGATGCTTGTTGAAAGAGGCAACTAACGGGATTGGGTGGTCAGGCTCACTGACTTGGTCGACGCATGTCATCGTATCCCAATTGCGTAGATCGATCACTGTATTGTCTGGTCCAGACTCGATTATTTACAGACCCTCGCCATAAAGCTGGAATATTGCTGAGTGCGGCGTAAAACTAAACTCACTCGCTCATTACTTCTCAGCACAGTTGTACTATGAGTACCCTTTAATTTAGTACTGGGTAAATAGAGGCCCTCTTCATCCCAAGTTTTGTAGGACAAGATAAAACCATCCAATTGTGTTTATTGACCTAGGACTTAAACACATTATGGATGGGCAAGTGGCTCTCAACATTCCACTAGTCTTGAACCTTTGACAAGCCCACTTACTAGCAGGCAAGCGTGAAGTCTAGTTTAATGGGTACTAGGACAAATGGGACTGCTCACTCAAACACGAGGTATTGAATAAATCTGTGGGAGAAAATAGGCTTCAGTTTAGTCACTTCTTGCATTGAAGGAGACAAGTTTCCACATTTTGTAATAATTAGACATTAAGACATTTTTTCCTGTTCTCATCTTTTGCTTCCAAGGCCATGTCAGAGCACATTGCTCTGTAGAGTGCAGGAAGGAAAATATTACTTCATGTTTATGTGCCTCCTACATATTCCATGCAGTGTATTATCACATGTTGATTTGAGATATAAGTGAAATGTTGCTGTTCTACATACGTCAGGTCACAGGTACCTGACAGATAATTGGCTGATAGTGAATATGTCTTAACTTACATATCCAATAGTTAGTCACGTCATTTATCCTTCTAAACAGTTGTCACTAAACAGAACAGATGCTGTGAACTCAGTTGGTTTCATAAATACGAAAAGAACCTGACCCAGATGGCACACAGGAAATAAACATATGAAACATGTATACTTTTCTTCATCTTTTCATAATCACATGCTACAAAGCCTTGCATACAAGATTACCATCACGTAATGATGTGAGGAATTGTCTGTGACATTTTAGACGTGACATTGAATTGTCATGACATAGAATTATTTTTTCAAGCCTTATCTAGGAAGGTACATCCATATCCTACATACATAATGTCGTTTCACAATTATATGTGACCAGTTCTAGGTGCCTTTGGCTTCCTGGGCCCTGTCATATAAAACGCTCCTGACCCATGTACCAGTAGGCTGTCGAGAGCAAAGTAAAGAAAAGAGCTTCACATCAACAGCTTTATAAGTACATACTTCATATATTTTATGACATGTAAGTAGATACAACACTGTTCTACATATACAGTGGTATTTCATGATACATGATGTTTGATATGACAAATCTGCTGGAGCCAGGTTGGACTGCACACGTTACATTAGGTGACTGAGGTAACGTTTGGAGTAGAAAGGGAAAATGGCCTCAGTTAAACATTAGGTATGTGTTTTAAGCAGTGTCTTTTCACATTTCAGATTTAGGAATATATAGCATTGTTCTTTCATGAAACATTTTATAGTGAGATTCATATTTATGAGATTATTTCTGACATTGACTGCCCAGGCCAAGGGCATTGTATACTTGCACTATGGCCCAGTAATTTTGAGAATCCTCACCAACATGTTTGTGAAATAGGTGACATATTGTTACCTTCTATTCTAAACTGAGGTACACAAATATGACCCTACTGTTACATTTAGCTTCATAAGCTCTACATGACAAAAGTAACAGAAAAATGAGCCATGGAACTAGTCTATTGTTTTGAAAATGGTACTGTGACATATATCCACTTGTGACATATTTGAGTAACCAAATCATTGTATTAAAAATATCTGTAAATTTATGTGAGACTGAACAGTTATGCAGCCTTTCTAATGGTAAAGTACCATTCTTATCAGAGATATTTTGTTAAAACACTACTTGTATTTATGTGTAGAAATTCCATACACATAATTAACAATCAATATGGATACTCAGTGTGCTTGTGACATCAGTCTTCCAACTGTGATTGAATGTAAGCAGTTGTGTGCATCATGTACTTAAGTGTTTTAACATCTGACATGTAATATTGTTTCCACTAGTGCCAAACCTGACAACACCCTATTACTGCTACATGTTCTGTGATTCGATCATGTATTAATCGGACATGGAATCTGTATGACTCCAGTGGTAAAAACTGTTAGGAAATTGGATGTGGCATGCCAGCAAGTCCTACAGCTTGTGTATTTTATTATTGGCCTTGGGTCTCCAACAAACCAGTTCTTGTCATGTGAGACAAATAATGGCATCAGGAGGTCAGACTTGCCGACCTGGGTGATGCATGTTATTACATCCCAGTTGTATAAATCGATGCTCAGCATGTCAATCTTTGGATTGTCACTGCCACTTGATCATGTTGATTATTTATGAGAAACAGTCACAAGAACTGGAATATTGAAGTGCAGCATTAAAGAATGAACAAGCATTTCATAACACTCAGGAATTCCATAGCAATAAATGTTCACAGTACCTTGATTTTCAAATATTTTGAAGTAATTTTCTGCCGAACATGTACCGGGTAGTTATTAAATGTAGATTGCAAATTTGTCATTTTATTCATCTAATCAAATCTTGAACCAAACACACCAGTCTGCTACTATAGTCACTTGTGAGTCTTGAAATAACGTTCTGTTGAGTATGCTCAGCTATTACCAATATGTTTAACGCTGAATACAATACAATAATTTATGATAAAACTAAAAGACTGGGTCTGGCAGGTAGACTCACAATGATGTTGTACTGCCTGTGTTAGTTGGTCAGCATTAGGGAGTTCTCTTTATTCTATATTTATATTTTGGGTAGATAAATAATGAAATGTAATGCTTGACCATAATAAGTGCCAGAAGAAATTTTATTTTCTTGAGATAGACATTTTACCTTAATTTTGTTGCACTCAAAGTTTTTGTATCTTTTGACATATTATGTTTTATGCTTTAAAGAATAGTTTGGGTAAGCTGCCAGCTTACAGAATGCACCTTGCTTGTTTTTGTCTATCCGTATTTATGATATAAAATTTGCTCACACAGTAAGATAATATACAGAATCGTCGGGTTCATGTTGATTGATTGTTTTCACTCCAGTTTGTTCAAGACTTGTCTGCATGGTGTGTGTGTTTTGTTTGATCTTGTTTACATTTTTCTCACCTCTTGCACGTTTTTAAATCTACAGCATGATTGATTCTTTAGATAATAAATTCTGATTATGATTTTATTCATAAGGCTATGTTTCATTTAATTTTGTTTGTTTGACAAGAAAATGCTTCGTAGGTTACATTAGCACATGTATTTATACATGTAGTTGTGGTTATTCAGTTCAAAACTATGTTTTGTTATGTGATGTTATGGCTGTGAAGGTCTAGCTACAGTGATAGTTGAACTTTGTTCAAAGCTTTGTCATGACACTGTTGTCTATGATCTTGATGAAATATGTGGCTTTACAAGAGGTTGTTAGTACATTTAATTAAAAATGGCAACAATTCTGGATACATTCGTGTGGAATTTTTGTCAGGTGTATTGTTTCCCTAATTAATGTTAAGCTTTTTCTGATGTTTCAACCATGCAGGTACGCAACATGTTCTTTCAAGATGGGGACCGTCAAATCGACTTTGTCCTTGCTTGGAAGGTCAAGGTTAAGAAACAGGAAGAGGCTGAGGAATCAAGAAAGATCTTTGAGAATAACCTACGTGATGAAGGCCTTGAACTGGAGTATGATAAGGTGAGACTAGCCCCCATCATGTCCATGCTCTGCATGAATATAATGTTTTATTCTTGTATTTATGTGTTGTTCTTCTCATGAAATTTAATTCATAGATTAAAAAAACACATTTAACATAATGATCAAAAAAGATCATCGGTTCCATATAAACATTTTACTTTTATAGGTGTAATATATTTGAGGGAATATCTGACTTCTTCAGGGCCTCGATCCACAAAGGCGATTGTAGTGCTATGACTGTCGTAAGTCTATGTTAAAGTATAGGAGTTACGCTTGTCTTAGGGTTACGATCACTTTGAGGAACAGGACCCTGGGTCACAGGTGACTTATGTGATACAGTTTACCGGTACTTTGCATTTGGATTCCCCTGGTTTTCCCGTTCCTGTTTGTAGAGTTGTCAGCACCCTATGCATGTAGATTTCAAAGTGGCCAACGTCCTTTGTCAAT
The DNA here is from genome assembly GCF_003918875.1 of Haliotis rubra. Taxonomy (NCBI): domain Eukaryota; kingdom Metazoa; phylum Mollusca; class Gastropoda; order Lepetellida; family Haliotidae; genus Haliotis; species Haliotis rubra. The sequence goes on along the minus strand of NW_025764992.1, from coordinate 678,641 downwards.
TCAGGCTTTCCTACAAAATGAAGTTGACATTCTGCGATATATCAGGAATACTGTTCAAAATCAATGTTTAACCCAACACACTGTCTTATCTCTTAATTATATAAGCATGTAGCTTCAAAAACCACAGTATAGTCTGTATTTCTAGGATTTGTTCCAATTGTAGAGGAATGGCGAGACACACTTCATGAAGATCCATGCTCCTTATAAGGTGTTGGAGAGATATGCTGACATCCTCAAGATCCGTATGCCAATGAAGGAGGTATGTGTGAGATTGTAACCCAGGGTGCATTGAGGTTTTAGTGGTTAGTAGTTGTGTATGATATAAATCCAGGAATGAGCAGGAACCTTAGTGGGTAGTTGGTGGTTTGGGTCCCCCAGTGTAAAAACTAACTGGTGACAGGAGATGAAATTCATTAATGTCAGGAAGTTTGAATCATTTTATATTTTAATCATCATACATGGACTCTTCCAACTGTGGGCTAGGCCGGAGCTGTCTTATCTGAAGTACTGTAAGTTTTCGAGAAAGTTGCCTCCCTTAGCTGTCAGGATCCTCTAATTGTGGGATCTATAGATTTACTTGGTTTATCAGAAAATGAAATACTTGTTTGTTTCACTGACGTGAAAAAACATAAACCTCTGCCTTCCCTCAACATTGAACAGTCATGCCAAAATATGACTATAAATACTGTTAGAAGTGACCTAAGCCTGTACTCCCAGGTCCAGGTGGGCTTACATCATATCACAGAATCTGCCGACTGCCTTTTGCACAGATTTTTATGTTGTAAATAGAGAGATCTTTGTTGTTTTAACTTTGTATGTAATCACACATAAGTAGGCATGATGTCTGAAGCATAACCCGGTTGATTCCTCTCTTCTGTGTGAGTTGAGGTAAGTATATGGTGGGTGAATGACATCACATTAAGTAATGAGGATTCAGATATTTCAAAAGTGCCTAAGAATATTATTTTTTCAGTATCAGTTGTTTGTTTTTCTCATTTTCCTTAAGAATAAAGTCTATAGTCAACCCCATTTTAAGTCCGGTGTACCTCCATACTTGTTATTGTAAACAATTGTAACTGAAATCAGTGGGTGACAATGGTTCCTTAAGTTGGTTACACAACGTATGGGTAACCATCTGGGACTAATACTGTCCCCATGTAGGTCTTGGTAAACTTAGGCTGTGTATTATTCGTTAGACTATACTGAGAGTCTAACAAACCCTAGTAGAAGGTTGTGTCAGCTAACCTTTTGAATTGACCAATCAGAACACAGCTTACCAAATTGCGAAAGTTAACATGCACACATACCGTTTGAACTTTTACCTCAAAAATGAAAAATCCCAAATCCATTTTGTAAGTCCCGCAGAACCCTAAAATAGTAGCCGTTGTCTGATTGGTTAAATCTGTTTGGTTGTATCGCGTGTGATTGGACAGTCATAGGTCACTCAAAGGTTAGCTGACGCGACCTTTTACTGGGGTTTGTTAGATTCAGTATAGCAGTGTAACGAATAATACTGAGCCTAAATTTACTTAGACTGGTCCCCATGCCTAAAGACAATTTATTTGCCTGCTGCTCCCCAAGTATACGTTGAAAGCTACTGTGATGTTTATGTACAATTGTTGACTGTGATATAGTTGCCAAATACATTCACTATTAAGTAAAGGATTTTTGTTTATTCCATGAAAAGATATGCTTTTTTCCATATCCTTATGCAGGAATCGAATCAATATCTGAGTGAAAGAAAGATAACAAGTCTTGTATTGGAGGAGGTGATTTGAGCCAGCGTGAACTACCAATCATCTTTATTACAATAATTACTAAACAATTAGAATTTTTAACTTTTTTAATCAGTGTGCTTACTGCCAATAGCTACATACTCTGTAGCATAACATAAGGAAGCGAGACATGCAGTTGATCTGCCTACAGGTTGTAGCATAACCATGACAACAGCTGTAGCAAATCTGATCCACCTACAGAGGTGAGCTGTAGGTATTGAGACTGATCTTCATACTCTGGTGTAATTCTATCGCAATACCAAACCAGGCTTTTAGTGTTACAGCAGGTAGAGAAACTAATCTGCCAACCAACTGCAGCACTCACGTTAGCCTGATCTGACAACAGATTTGAGTGTTTCAGTAGGTAGTAGGTAATTACACATACAAACCCATACAGCAGAGTAAACAGGTAGCAAAATGTGACACTGATCTGCCAATAAACTGTGCCATAAGACTGGGTAGAAGAGACTGACCTGCCCACAAACTGTAGTGTAACAGAAGGTTTAGCCGAATGTCACCTGTCTACATACATGAGTAAAACAGCAGGTTGTGAAATGAGACTGATTGCCCACAAACCCTAGTATATATGCATAACACTGATTGGAAAACATAACATTCATATGACATGTTGGAGTCCTTGGTTCCTTGAAAGAAGTTTTGTGACATGCATTAGGTGACATGATATAGGTGTCCAGGTATGTGACTTGCAGGAGACATGTGACATGTGACATGCTGGGGTGCTGAGTAACGATGTTCTTATGGAGTTAGCCAAGTAGATTGACATGTGAGAAGCCATGTTGGAGATGAATACATAACACGTTATGGATAACAATTTCTTTTTTATTCTTTACATGATGTTTCAGAGCTAATTCTTGCTCCTTGATCAGGTTTCACTGATGAAGTAGCAAGAATTAGCTCTGAAACGTCTTGTAAAGAATTCATGTTCATCCAACTTCTAAATGCCTTTCAAAAACTTTATGTTGGAGATACTCATATATGATACGATTTCATGATGAAGAGTTCAGGTTGTGTATCTTTAACTTGATGATGAGTGAAGGGCCAAAACAATTTATCCATATGATGACTGAGCTTTTTATTTCCTTTTTGGGATGACAGCATGTATACAAGAGAAGCTGGCATAGGAAGGTATTTAATTATGATATTGGAAGAATGAGCATGTTTTGTTGTCAGCATCTAACTTGCTACAATACTGGCAGAATCCATGTGTTAACTATTAAAAAATGTTTTGTCTTAAACACAGTCAAGCAGTGTTGTGTGGAACTGTAAAGAACTTACGTAAATACTCAAGTCATCCAAGTTATGATGCAACTAATGAATGAAGTTGGCGTACATTTACCAACTGGCTAAATAATGAATAGCAGGAAACATATGCGACAAATAACAAGAAAATGAAATGAATGTCCAATATAACTTTTCTTGCTGATCGTTATTGGCAATAATGGCATAGTAGTTAATTGAATCACTGATGTACAAAGTATGTATAAATTCCTGTTGCTAACAGTAACTGTAGTGAATTGTTATTTTGTAACACCAGTGAAACAAAACAACTGTTTGACTGTATTTAAACACAAATATTTTCAAGAGAAAAAACAATAAACACAATTCATGATCATGCTCGAAAGAAAGTTAGAAGAACAGGTTTTTCATATTGGGTGTCAGTGCCATGAACTGTCAGTTTTGGGACTTTTGCTGTTGCTCAGTCTGGGAGTTATCCATGTTTGTGACATGTTCAAAACAGGAGGTAGATGTCACTTCTTCATCAATTTGTTTAACTGTCACATGTCCAACATGCAATGTACATCTTGCATGTCCATCATTGGATTTACTTGTCATGTGTCCATCATTGGGATTTAACTGTCCATCATTGTCACATGTCCATTTAACAGACATGGGGTTTGCCTGTCAATGTCCATATCACATGTCCATCATTGTTTGCCTGTCACATGTCCAACATGACATGTCCAACATGGGGTTTAACAGTCACATGTGAATCATTGGGGTTTAGTTCTCACATGTCCATCATGGGGTTTAACTGTCATGTCCATTATTGGGGTTTACCTGTCACATGTCCAACATGGGGTTTGCCTGTCACATGTCCATCATTGGGGTTTAACTGTCACATATCCATTATTGGGGTTTACCTGTCACATGTGCATCATTAGGGTTTACCTGTCACATGTCCAGCATGGGGTTTGGCTGTCACATGTCTCAGATGCAATTTACTTGTCACATGTCCAGTACTTTAAAAACTGTCACATTTCTAGAAAGGCATATTATTGTCAAATTTCGAAAACATGCTTTAGCAGTCACATGTCAACATGGCTCACATGTCTAATCTGTGCAATAGCTGTCTCATGCTATCTTTGTGTTATGGGTTTTCAGAGGATTAAGATCATCCATTGTTATCTTGATGATCACATGAACAATTGTAAAACATGCCACTAACCTATTAAAGACGTCTTTATCTTAAACACAAGCCATAATCAAGTATTTGCAATGTCTGTGTAACACAACCCGCCATGTTATAGTGCAAGTAAACACTGCCACCTGAAAACATGTGACATCCTAAAACCTGTGATCTGACAATAAGAGTTGATAAGCCTCAGGATAAGTAAAATATATCTTGTTTTCATTCCCAATATGGAAAGATGTTACAAGACTATAAGTTTGCCATTTTAGCTACTTGTCCAGCATCCAAGTTGAGTAAAGTTCCATCCACTAATAAAATCTACTGAAAATGATGTCAAGAGCCATGTTTGTCCTTCAAACTCATGTTTGTGGCATAGTCTCACTCTGTATCATCATATCCACTTCACCATCTTCCATTTCACTTGACACCCATTCCAGTTAGGCACATCAGTTTGTTGATTGGTCAGCATGTCTCATTCCAGTTAGGCACACTAGTTTGTTGATTGGTTAGCATGTCTCATTCCAGTTGTAGTGCACCAATCTGTGTGTTGGTAGTGACAGTGTTTGACACTTACACTGATGCTCTGGTCCAAATCAAGTATATGAGTGAAATAAATACTGGTCTGGTGGCCTAGTAATACTTTTGATATAATTCATCGATAAATTCTAAACTACTAGCAAAATCAGTAACCATGATAACATAACCCTGAAACAGTGGTTACCTTCTTGGCTGGTTTCTCATTCATATTACACAAGAAAGTAATACATTTTAAACTCTTTTTTTGGTCAGGGGCATTGGTTTTATTAGATATCTAACAGGACCAGTAGATTTTTCTATGTGCTGGTGCTTTGAATCACTGACAAAGTTTGGTCTGTGTCAAACACTGTAGTCACACATTTTTACTGTTTCATTGAATCAAACTAACATCTAATGTGTTTTAGCTAACATGTGTTTGCATTTTTTCTTATTCTCCGCTTTGTGTTTTTTTCTTCCTTCCACTTGTTACTTTCCACCCAACTGGGTGTCGTGTGCCACCACTGTGCTGACTTGATCTACTGTGCGCGTTGCTGTTGATGCTGTTACTGATGTTGCCATGTGGGCTGCTTGGCTTATAGGCGGTGGTCTTACATAACATGGCCGATATTTTTCCTTATCCTGACTCATGCTCTTTTGCTTGTCTTCTTCTTCTTGCGAACATAGTGGAACACTTGTATCTCCTTATTTGAAGCTCCCTTCAAAATAAAATCACTAATTGGTACTCACCACGAGTTGCTCCCCTTTGTCTCCCCTGGCGGGAAAAGGTGTCGCCACCCTCTGGCCATGTGCTTCACTCTCTCCTTCTTCGCCCAGTGAGCAGGATGTGAGAGCGCCTTGTGTCTCCTTACACACATATCCTTTGATAATCTCTTAGTTTTTACCTCTCATAGGTTACTATAGAGGTATAGCTAGTATCCTTTACTATTTGTATTGATTAATTATCGTATTTCTACTGTTTATTCACGTGTATTCGTGATTGTTCAGCTAGCTTTACGTTCATGAAAATCTGTACGATTTGTAGATTACGTTTTTCTGCCTCCGATCCACATGTAATATGCCCTAGTTGTTCTACGCCGTGTGCGTTTAATTCACGTTGCAGTTACTGCATTAATTTATCTCATTCTGCATTTAATAAATATCATCTTTGCGTCTTAAGACGTGCTGCAGATAGATCACGCAAACAAGGGCAAAACATGGCAGAGAGTCCAGATATTCCTTCCAGTCAGCTGCTAGCGATCGACCCTCTCCCGTCTGGTGTTCTGCTAGAGACCCCTGCGGCAGAGGAACGTGGGACGCAGTCCGTTACCTCGAAGAAACGACCGGCCTCCCCAGACATCCCGTCATTGCAGACTAAGTCTAAGAGGGCCTCATCGTCGTCTCAACGCAGATTGAGGACACCCAGGGCAGCGCAGACTTCCAAAGGGAAATCTACGAAGACAGCAAGAACTTTCTCAGCCGAGATCGTTCCAGCAGCAGAGTTGGGCCTCTACGATGATCAGCCGATAATCATCCCCGACTTACGGCAGAAGAAGCGACCGGTGTCAGCGACTGTGACTTCTGCAGAGATCTCCATGCAGCCTGATGCCTCTACACCGACGTCAGACGTCATTGATGTGAACCCCATCGCAGAAAAGGCGCCCGGCGACTTCGTCTGAGATCATCCCAGAAGACATGATGCGGCAGATTATGAACATCATGGAGGACCACTACAAACTGCGCTAGCAGGGTCCGAGCGAACCGAAGAAGGCTCCAGCGTAGACAGCACCCCAGAGGCACCCCCCGTCAACGTAGCAGCCAAGACGATGTCACCTTCGCGAAGGAAGTCCCGCACCACCTTGACGAAGGACCTAGATGTACAGCCTTCGCGAAGGCCTTCGCGAAGGCGGGAGAGATCATCACCATCTTCGATTTCATCTCTAGATATGGACTCAGACCATCAGACATCACGGAAGCCTTCGCGAAGGTCATATCATCGATCCCCCGGACCGGACGCAAATGAAGCTTCGCGAAGGCATTCGCGAAGGACATATGATTCCAGATCTTCATCGTCTAGAAGAACATCGAGGGACTGCCGAAGAGCTTCGCGAAGCTATCAACATTCACCTCACAAGTCTCCGAGAAGATCATCCCATAGACGATCTCCACTCCGTTCATCACCAGGTCGATCACCCATCAGATCTCCACATAGAGCGGCGCACAAGTCAACTAGATCGCCACAAACCTCATCAGATATACAGACAGCTACACGCAGTCCCGAAGAGCATCTACAATTTATTAATGATGATGGTTTTGAGGATGATGGAGGAATCATATTTTCTGATGCAGAGATACGGTATTGGATGGTCAATAACCTAGATCTCACATCACCATCTAAAAGTGGCAATACAGCTCAGACGTATTTGATGAAGGAAGATGATCCAGATGCAATCACTCTACCCCGATCGACCTCGATTGCGGAAGTGCCACAGAATCTAGATGCAGCTTTCCAGAAAGCTACGAAAGTTCAGATACCACATCTACCCAACTTTCAAGCCAAGAAGTTCTCCACGATAACATGGACTCCTTCTACAAGGCCCAGGACATCGATGAGAACTATAAGATCATCAGCGATGTAAAGAACAAGATTTACAAGATGGATGATCGCAGTTGGCTCATATAGAAACCATGACGAGACGATGTTCTTTGGGTTAAATAGATCTAGGACTATCAATGAGACTCTTATTACTAGATTCCGGGATTCCACGACGGAAGATGATAGAATGATTTATTCTGCCTTACTTATGCAAAAGAAAGATCAGCAGTTTTAACGGATCATCTTACATCTGTTTCAGCAGCATTGACCTTAGCTCTCGTCGTCAAGGCCTCCTCGCCTCCTGTAATTGGGGAGAACTTTACAGCCCACTTTATACAGCCCGTGGTGGTCGACAACATCCATCTTTGACGGAGAAATCGACAAGGTCGCCAAGGAAGTCTCTAAGGATTCCAGGGAAGTCCTTATGATTAGATCGATGGACACACTAGCCAGCCGTCCATTCGTCAGACTTCACAAAGATACTCAGGCAGATCTAAGTTCACGGGCCTACAAAGAGCAAGAGACAGGAAGATAGCCAGCTCTAGAGGTAAAGATTCTTTTCGCTCCATATGGCAACTATAGAGGAGGATCAGGAAGAGGCAGGACACCCAGAGGTTCCCGCAATTATAGACGCTGAAACACAGGTTCGGGACGACTGGAGTCTTCCACCCCCAGCCGTTCCAGTACAACCAGCTCAAGTGGGTGGACGCCTCCAACTACACTGGGAAAACTGGGGAATACTGCAAGATCCTTACGTCTCCAACATTATTCAACACGGATTTCGTATCCCTCTACAGGACAAGCCTCCGCTGACAATCAAACCCCCCAAGTTCGATTTACAAGCGCAACAACTACCAAAGATAAAAGAGGCTGTCTCATCACTCCTATCCAAACAGGCCATAGAAGTAATAGATCAAGCAAACGTCGAACCAGGTTTCTACTCCCCCAGTTTTCCTAGTTCCCAAGAAAAACTCCACGGAGAAATACAGACTCATCTACAACATGAGCTTTTTCAACAAGAACTATCTCGCACGAAAACCACCGGGTTTCGCGCGATGATACATTTACCTCAGTTACGCCAGATGATTCGGTCCTATGGACTACATGGGCAGCATAGATCTACAGGATGCCTACTTGCACATCCCCATTCATCCCGATTCCAGGAAATACCTACGATTTACTCTAGAAGGGCTACATTACCAGTGGAAAGTACTCCCATTCGGAATATCATCAGCCCCCTGGCTATTCACGAGGATAACGAAAACCGATATCAAATTTCTACATCGTCAAGGGCTACGCGAGTCGCTTTACCCCCGACTATGACGGGATACAAGTAGATCAAGATCCACTGGCGCCTCAAACTACAGTTAATTTACATCATAAAGCTACTAACACAACTAGGGTTGGTTAGTAAACTTACGCTAAGTCGGACCTAGTACCATCGCAAAGACCTACAGTTCCTAGGTATTCGATTCATCACAAATCGCGAACCGTATTATGGTACCAGAAGACCGTTGGCTCAAGATACAACAGACCATTCCACCAGCTCTACTCTCTCCGCTACCACTCGCGACAATGGCAGAGCCTACTAGGTCTTCTCACATCAGCCCAAGACATGACTGTCACAGGCAGATTACAGTTACGCCCCCTACAGGTCTCATCAACGACATCTCAACGATGTACAACCATTCAGTCTACCGAAACATCTCAGACCACATCTACTATGGTGGACCAAGAAATCGAATGTCTGCGAAGGGATTTGTTTAGCAGAGCAGGAATACAAAACCCATCTGTATGTAGATCGCGTCACTCCAAGGTTGGGGAGCTCATCTCACCAACCACGATATCAGGGTTATGGAATCAGCAAGAATGCAAACTCCATATAAACAGTCTAGAAATGAAAGCTGTAATCAACGCCATTCTACATTGGAGCACATTTCTACAAAATGCCCCTAATGATCCATACAGACACCGACAGTGGCGTTCTACATAAACAAGCAAGGCTCAACGATCGATGAACCTTTTGAACCTAAGCTTTCAACTGTTCGATTTAATACAAGATCTAAATCTACATGTCAGAGCAGTGCACATTCCGGAGCCAGAAATATACTAGCAGACGCTCTCGGCCTCATCTACCATCACCGACAGAGTGGATGATCAACCGAAATTTTTGCACAGATAATCAAGCAATTAGGAGCCGCTAATAGACCTATTCACCACGCCGCGTTTCAACAATCAGCTACCGACATTCGTGGTCACCAGTCCCAGACCCCCAAGCTTGGGCAACGGACGTTTAAGTCTATCATGGGAAGGCCTCAATGCGCACGCCGTTTCCGCCGCCAGCAATAATACCTCAAGTATTACAGAAAATCAGACAAACACAGAGCCTACCAACTCACTTTGGTCGCCTCTACTGGCCGACCAGAACGTGGTTTCCCATACTAATTCAAGAAATCGGTCAACCAACACTGGAGCTACCCAAGCGCCGCGAAACCTGTTAATTCATCCTCACACCAAACAAGTGCACGGAAACCCAGCAATGTTCCAACTACACGTATGGACTGTATACAAATGTGTTTAAACAAGAGAGGATATTCTGCCAGGGCGGCAAAAGCAGTCACGCTTGCCTTACGCTACTCAACTCGTAACTTGTACGACGACAAGTGGCACAGTTTCGAAAATTATGCAACAAAGAAAGGGTTTACAGCAAGAGAGGCTTCACAACCTCAAGTGGCAGACTATTTGTGTTACCTACGCCAAAACAAACATTTAAAGGGTTCAACGATATCAACATATCTTGCGGCAGCTTTAGCTCTGTAATCACCATGAGAACGGGTGTCAAATTGACAAGATCTCCAGAGTTACTGGCCTTACTCACGAAGCTTTCGATTGAGGACCAAAGCTGAAGTTCCACGCCCAGCTTGGGATCTGAATGTAGTGTTACAACACCTCACGAAAGTGAGGTCTATGAACCCTTGGAATCGACAAACTTTGAATTTCTCTCACAGAAAACATTGTTTCTGCTATCGCTAGCCACAGCAGCAAGAATGTCTGAAATTCACGCTTCTGGATTACGAGGATACAGTTTGATGACAATCATAACACAGCACCTCGGATTAAGATGGGATTTCATTGCAAAGAATCAACTGCCAGGTCAACCAGACAGATTATTCCACATCCCGGGCGCTTATCCTCTATTCTCGATCACAAGATACACAAGACCTATCACTGTGTCCGGTAAGAGCCAAAGTTTATTTTACTGACGCATCCAAAACAAGGAGAAGATTTCTCAAACGCTTATTCATCCCATTATCGCCACTTAATCAAACAGAAGTGTCACGGACCACAATATCTATTTGGATAAGGACTGTCATTCTCCGTGCCTACAAGGCAGCAGGCTTGGACCCACCAACAGCATCAAATCCACATGAGATCAGGGCACTGGCCTCTACCCTCGCCTACTACACGTAACTGTTCCTTGAACACGCGATTATGGAAGGATGCTATTGGAAATCTAACATGGTATTTGCTAATCACTACCTAAGAGACATCACTACAGAAGATGTCTCTGGCATTCACCATTTCGACCACTGGTCCTCGCCAGCAACTGACAGTCCCTCGTGAGGGCTTAAAAATATTAGCCTCACAAGATTAATATGTATTTTATACATACTCATCTAGCTTATAACTCTAAGGAGTTTTAGGGCTATGTATATATGTTCAGCTTAAGTATTCTACCTTAAGCATATACTTGGATATAGTCAATTTCAGTGCCTCTATCAGAGTCACCTATATATATATATATATAATTTATATGTATTGTTCAATATATTCATAATGTAATTCCCCTTTAATGGCTTTATATAACCTATGGTTTTTTTATACAGGAAACATCCCAAATCTAAGGCTTCATGAAGTTCCCGTGGGGGGATATTACAGTATATCTATACAAAATCACTAATTATAAATCCAAAGTATTCTGTTACCCACCTCCGTTCCGTAGGATGCTACAAGCAAAAAGAGCATGAGTCAGGATAAGGAAAAAATATGTAATTTTTAGAGTAAAATTGATATTTTATACTTATCCTGACTCATGAGGTTAGCTCCTCCCATCCTCCCCACATAACACTTTGGATTTCCTGTAAATTCAAGTGTTGGGCTCAAGCTAAATCAGGAGAGAGTGGAGCACATGGCCAGAGGGTGGCGACACCTTTTCCCGCCAGGGGAGACAAAGGGGAGCAACTCGTGGTGAGTACCAATTAGTGATTTTATTTTGAAGGGAGCTTCAAATAAGGAGATACAAGTGTTCCACTATGTTCGCAAGAAGAAGAAGACAAGCAAAAGAGCATGAGTCAGGATAAGTATAAAATATCAATTTTACTCTAAAAATTACATATTTATTATGTATATTGCACACACCGGTTTCGGAGTTAACTGATTATGAAAAAAAAGCCTTGCCAGATTGTCATTACTCTGGGATTGGTATACAAGTGTCCCTGTCTAACCCAGATATAGACTACTCCAAAGAAGTTAAAAAAACACCAAGTTATTATCATGTGGCTATAGTTAATATGATATGGTGGATTATATGATCATATGAAAAGAACTGGGTGTTTTGTAAATTCTTTGGAGGAGTAAATATGTGTATCATATATGTTAGCTTATGCAGTAGATGGAACATGTGCGGTGTTGCTATGGTGTTCTTGAGGTATGTTTTCATATTTTTTTTAACACATTATGATGCTGTGGTTGATGGTAAAGGTAAGGATATTAACAGTAAATGTTCATGCAGGACACACGGTGAAGAGTAGATACATTGGATTAAACCGTTTTCCTCTAAACTGCATATATCAACAAGGAATTTATTTTGAGCTAGGAAACATTTTTAAATAGCTATGTCTTCCTTTTTTTCACCCCTTACTCAGAAATCTATTATTTTTTATGTGTTTTGGTAAATGGATTCTGCTCCAACTCTTACTGTCATATCTAGCTCTGGTTTACATGAACATATTTGTCCCTTTCAGGTTTACAGCGTTATGAATAAAGTGAGACGTATTCCCTGTTCCCTAACTAGTGTTGCCCGTGTCATTGTAATACTTCCCACATTGTCCCACGATTCCACTCTCACAGCACTATAGCCCTGTTTGAGGCTACGATGGGACACAACTACTGTGTCAAACAACACTGTAACAACTAATCGGAAACTCATCTAAATCTTAATGATCATATCTAGATGACTTATTCATCACAATGATACCCATAGCCTTATAACTTAATAAACGTGTCTGGGGTCGGTGGGGTAGCCTAGTGGTTAAAGCGTTGGCTCGTCACGCCGAAGACCCGGTTCGATTCCCATAGCCTTGTAAGCCCATTTCTGTGTCCCCCACCGTGATATTGCTGGAATATTGCTAAAAGCGGCGTAAAACTAAACTCAGTCAGTAATAAACGTGTCCGTAAACAAAATGATTGTTACAGTGTATGCATGGGTGTTACTGAAGTGACTGTTTTATAGAAAAAGATGAGCCATTCATTGATACAATTTAAACCAACAAACTAAAAAGTACAACTTCTCAATTCTTTTTTCTATTGAATGCCACTATTCTTTTTGCATTATTGATATTGCCTGCACTTCTTTCCAGTAATGCATATCTTTTGTAAATCTGTGGAATTATATTGTTTGTTCATTGAAAATTATCTTAAGAGGTAATTAAATTTACCTCATTTTTTTAGTAAATTCAATAAAGAAGTAGGAATAAGGTTGAAGTTGAATTTTCCCTATTTGCCAATTAAAATAAAGATGAAAACCTGGCTGCATTTGTATTGTAATAGAAATTTTGAAGGAAATGTCTGTGGTATTTGATGTTTGATATCATTGTAATACCACTAATATTATGAATAATGAATGTGATGCATGCTTAAAAGACAATGTTGTACTTACAGTGGTACAAGTGAAAGAAAATAACACTAATACCATCAAAGATACTTACGTGGGGATATGAATTAACGACATATGCATTGACATGAACATTAGAACACCTGCTGATAACACAAGCAATGATTTCACCATGAACTTGATAACAGTTGTTAGCATCTACACCTAAACATAGATGTGGTTTAAACATATTTATATTCAACTACAATTGAATAGGGATCGGTGAACAAGCTATAACCTTATATGAACACCTTTCCCTAATGTAGATGTCACCTTAGTGACAAAAGTAAATGTATATCCATAAAAATTGTTCCCCCTCATCATACCAGCTTCTAAATGCCACTTAGAGATGCAACATACACTAGCAGTGATTTCAACACTGGGTCATGCTCTAACATTAATAGTGGTATCAACATTGGGACATGCACGAACTACACCAGCAGTGTTGTCAACATTACAGCATGCACCAGCTACACCAGCGATAATACAAATCAACATAGGGGCATGCCTGTCAATCTGATAAATATGAATCCTTGATAATCTTGTGTATTTTATCTCCAGCAAATGTTAAATATTGTTGACCCATCCACTAACATTGCTTGAGAAGCTTTGTCTTAATCTTTCTCATGCATGGACAAATATTTCTAAAAATGTTGCTTTGAATCAGGCTCTGAACATAATTTTGATAATGAACTGGTTGACTGTATTTATCATACTTAAAAGGAGACATAATAAACTTGATAATCAGGGATGCAGATATGTTGTGATCTTAGTTTAATGAACCAGACAAAGAAACTGATTGCCCCAGCCAAACATTTAGAACATTCCCTATTTCATAGTTGCCGTCAGCTACAAACTGTCCACCAAATGATGTGACGACATAGTCTCATGTATTCAACAAGAATTATTCAAGACCCAGAATTGTAAACCACATTAAATTGACATATCTGTCAGATTTCCTTTCAGTCCAATATCACAATGGTGATGGTGATCAATGATGTCAATTCCTGGTCTTTTCACGCTATTTGTGTTTGGTGACCTGAATGCATGTCTGTCTGTCTGTCTTCCTAACTCTGTCTGTCTAACTGTATATCTGTGTGGGTTTTGGTAATTAAGGAACCTGCATGTTGACCTGCCTGTGTGCTTGTCAACTTATGGTCCCCCCAACCTGGTCTATCATCAATCATCCATCACCTAGCAGCATCCCATCCAAGAGACTTGAATTAACCCAAAAAAGTGACATTAACACTCTGCTATGTATTTCTCCTCTAGAGTAATACAGTTATGTTGGTTTGCATCGTGATTACTGGAGATTTCTCCCATAGCATGTAGAAGCTTCTCTAGTTCTCTACCATTTAGCGTTTGACAGTTTTGCTGCTTCGATGTTTATAGATGTGGTTTCTTCATAAACAATACTGTCATGATATCACTGATATCTTCTTCAGAGTTTTCTAGACATTTGTGAAATTGGACAAGTAAAATAACAATAATTTCAATATCAGTGAATTTCTCATTATGAAAAAGTTTTAACTGTTGTTCCAAATACATCTTCATTATTAACATGCCTGTGTCTAATGTATTCTAGAGTCCCGTGCAGGCTGTGTCAACGAGAATATGGAGCTCGGTCACTGGCTTCTTCAAGCGCTTCCTCTCCCCGTTCCAAATAGACCCAAATGTCATGCCCCCTGTAAGGAGACGCTACACCTGCCCCTACAGTCGGAACAAGAAATATTTGTAAGTGTACATACCACATTGTGATTTGTCGTATCTGTCATTGATCTTCAGGATGTTGTTTCGTTGTCTGATAACTCTTTGTAATACACAGTTTTCCGTTTAACAACTAACGTCACCTTTTTGATGAACCTGCTTTGGTCTGAGGTTTTAGGTACTGTATGTTTTGTCCTGAGATTACATTTGAAACTGAATGTAACAACGGACTTTGTAATGTTTGATCTTTAGGTTTATTGTAAATGATAAAATTTCTCAATGTGAAAATACATATTTGTAATTCAGATTTACCATGACAGGATTGATCATGATGTTTTAGAGTCTAGCAAACAAAGATATTGGCTGTTTGAGATAAAATAAAGTGAAAGTCATCTTTTAGCAATGCAGTTGTTTGAACAAAACACAAGATATTGTGATTTGAAATTTCTTATTGGATATCAAGAGACCTACTGGCAAACAAAATAAGTTGGACCGGCGCAGAGAATGCGTTTACAAGAAATAGGCGGTGCACGGCAATGAGCAAACCCATTTGGTTTGTGAAAGATAGAGCAGATGTAGTGCACGTGCATTGCATGACGATGAAATTGATTCCTCGCGTAGCTGAACACGCCTTGCTCATAAGACTCACGTCGGTGTAGCAAGCCACACTACACTTGATCGTGGACGACCTGGGGCCCCTTCGCTAGCAATGGCAAGCGCCAGTGGTTGGCACTCATTCATGCTAATACGGGTCAATTGTCAGGTTGGTGCTCAACTTATCCTTGTTTGCCAGTATGTATTTTGCATTGCACAGTTTAAGTACTGATAAACCTTATTGCATCCATAGTTATAGTGTTTACACAGAT
This sequence comes from Haliotis rubra, assembly GCF_003918875.1. Lineage (NCBI taxonomy): Eukaryota > Metazoa > Mollusca > Gastropoda > Lepetellida > Haliotidae > Haliotis > Haliotis rubra. The sequence goes on along the minus strand of NW_025764992.1, from coordinate 662,821 downwards.
TTCAAGAATTCAGAAGGAGCATTGATGTCAGTTAAGCTCACCTGATGACATGTTTTGTTTTGGCAGGTTTGAGATGGATGACAATAAACAGCTTAAATTTACAAATTCTGTGAGAAGCTGGATCGTGGATTACATTTTGAGAAGGAAAGCCTTCAAGAAAGATGAGGGAAAAGCATTTTCATTTGGTAAGTTATAACCAATGATCAAGACTCTTTCTATGCCAAATCCCAAACCTAGTTTATTATGAATAAAGGTACTTGATACAAGTAAAATGTTTGTAATCCTTTGCAGGTCTGAAGAAGATGATGGCTGATGGATTCTATGATGCTGCTTACCCCATGCATGAGGTGAGTACATGCTGAGGTCACCAGTATGACCCCAGTAAGGATGTAAAGTTATGCTGAACATTTGTGTACTTATAAGTGAGTGCACCATATGATCCTATGACCACAATGGCTGCTTGGTACATTAAGATAGTGGCCCTTAAGGTAGACCTGGCAAACATGCAGTAAATCACATATTTTCTGGTTTGAAAAAGGATTCATAAATTTTTCTGATGCCCAATAGTGCATCTATTATTCTTGACACATGCCATGGAATAATATGATTTGAATATTGGTTGTTTAGCTTGTTGTTTAATGCTGCACTCAGCAATATTCCAGCTATATGGCGTTGGTCTGTAAATAATCAAGTCTGGGTCAGACAATCCAGTGATCAACAGCAAGAGCATTCATCTACGCAACTGGGATACAATGACATGTTATATGAATATTACTGATTCACATTAGCCATGAATATTGTACTATAAGATCCAGCAATATCTGAGACACAAGGTGATGTACGTCATTTCAGGGTCACTGGAAGCCGGGGTCTGCCAAGAACCCACGCAAACTGCTCTACGACTACTGGGCAGGATGGAGGAGCTTCCTCAAGTTTCAACCACATGACTACATCAGGTACGCATTCACAGCTACATCAGGTTGTTCCATTCCAAACACAGCAGAACTATATCAGCAGTGTGCTACATTAAGTGTGTGTGTGTGCGTGCGTGTGTGCGTTCGTTGCTGGTATATATTACTCTCCTTGTGTTTTTTAAATGTCAGGATTATTACGAGGACCTTTTGCTTTTTAACTCTTAGTCCCTTACTTAGTGTCCCAGTCTAAGATGCTGCAATTTGTTGTAAAGACTCATGTCCCTTTAACGCATCAGAAACCTGAATCTCAGTTTGAATATGGTTCAACTTTATCATGTTTCTAGGTTTGTCAGCACCATCCCCATACTTATGACTTTAATCAAAGTGGTAAAGGTGTAAATACTTCATTTCCGACATTCCTCCCACATTAAGCTCACACAACATGATATGACTGGAATGCCCTAAAAACAGTGTTAAACCACACTCACTCACTCACTCCATTCCCTATTTTGATTGTATTTTGTGTCCCTAATTATAGCAATGATGTCCATGCAATCACACATTTGATCTTGTGGATATTTTTGTATTTCAGAAATTATTTTGGTGAGAAGATTGCCATATACTTTGCCTGGCTTGGTTTCTACACAACAATGCTGGTTCCTGCCTCGATAGTTGGTCTGATTGTGTTCATCTATGGCTGTGTTATCATGTACACAAATGACGTCACGTAAGTTGGTCCTGTCAAAACATACTATTTATATAATCTAATAAAAGGGTGATAGTCAGGACTTTGAGTAATGGTAAGAGTGAATATTCTGTGTCACAGGAGTATAGATATGCTGATAAGGTGTCTCTCCTTGCTTGATGAGATGCTGCTAGAATGTTGCTGGGTGCTGAATAAACAGCTTCCACTCCCTCATGGATCTCTCACTTTCTGAGGGTATCAAGCTTGATGACTATCATGCCTACACTTCATATCATATCATAGAAGACACAGAAATTGTTATTCAAACAATGCACATCAGAACATTTTATTGAATGAATTATTACATCAGTAGTATGTCTCCAATATAAGCATATGCTGGTGTTTGTTTCCCTACAGGGCTGAGCTGTGTGATCCCAACAACAACATCACCATGTGTCCCTTGTGTGACCAGCAGTGTCCCTACTGGAAACTAAATGAGGCATGTACTCATGTATCTGTCAGCAGGATATTTGACAATGGTGCTACAGTCTTCTTTGCCATCTTTATGTCACTGTGGGGTGAGTCTACCATTCAGTTTATGGCCATTTATTATATACCAATGAAAACTTAGTAGTAATACAGGGGTGCAATACGAATGACGTCAAATTCTGTATTGCACCCCAGATTCCGTATTGAACCCCTACTGCTACACTATGGGTTGTTTTATTAAGTAACAGATTAATGCAAGATAAGAGGGTATATAATAAATATAGAATGTCATACTAGTGCATTTGGATGTTTTGTATTGAATTCGAAGATGTCATGGGAGCTGAGAAACAACTCAATCTTCGAACAAATTTCTCTGCTCCCATGACATCTTCGAGTTCAATACAAAACATCCAGATGCACTAGTATGATGTTCTATAGATGTACTGGACTTATCATCCACCTTCAGCATCAGGTTTTCATGGTTGGTTTCAGGAAAAGAATTTACGTCAAAACAGTTTTTGAGTGTATTCATGAAATCTTCACAATAGTATGTGTACATGTTCCATTCTACTTTTAGTAAGTATTCATGATCATCTTACCACAGATTTGTCTGATGTTAAGGGTTTGCAAGATTTGGGTAATGTCCCTTAACAGAACCAGGATCAGCTGGTAGTGGTTTGAATCACAGATATTTAATGATCCCAGTTCTGTCAGCTTTAAAACAAAGCTTGTAGCCTCTTCCATCGGTAGTCTTTGTATTACCTGCATCAATATGAGCCTTCCGCTCCAGAACTAAAACAGACAGATACAACTGTACAAAGCAACATTGGACACAACTCACTTTCTCATTCGTGTCAAAGAGATAACTTCAAACAATCAGATAACAATATATCTTTCTCTTGCCTGGTCCCCAACATCCATGATTTTGACTTTGTTGCATTATTGCTTCAGAAAAAAATGTGATATAACTTTTCATATTATTTGCAGGTACTCTGTTTCTTGAGTTTTGGAAACGTCGAGAGGCTACGATCCAGTATAAGTGGGACCTTACGAACTTCGTTTCTGAAGAGGTATGTTAACAGATTAGTATATTTTCATTTCTATCTATCAAAATATTTGTTACCTCATGTTTAGTAGCTGAAAGATGCCCCTTATCTGAATTGTACTGGAAAAGGTATTTGTCATGAACATAAAGCATTGTTTTACAGGAACCTCCAAGGCCTGAGTACTTGTCCCAGTTGGAGGGTTGGCACACACTGAAAATCAACCCTGTTACAGGGGTGAGTATCTGTCTGAGTGACACAAAAAATAGATTTTATTCAAGGTTTGTATTCTTTGTCAGGGGTATTTTGCTCAAATTGAAATGTTCACTGCAATGTCCCAAGTATTCTATCATTGTGAGAAAAAGAACGTGAAAATGGTTACATTTTATACGGAGCATGGAGAGTTATTGGATTGGTGCTCAAACATCATACTCTGTGACCTACAAACAGTGACACACTTATAGCTATGCTTATCACACTACATTCATATGTCTTAAGACTGAGTTGATGGCACTTATGCTCACGGCATCATTTCAACTGTTTTGTTGGTCTAGTGGATAGTCTGTCCAGGGCATTGAATATTATTACCCTCGTCTTATAAAAGAATATACCTGAGTTGGGATTCCATTTTAAACTGCGACATGAAAGAGCAGTAGGTTAGACTAGTGGTTAGCGTTCGCTCGTTACACTGAAGACCTGGGTTCGATTCCCCACATGGGTACAATGTGTGAAACCCTTTTCTGGTGTCCCCCTGACGTGATGTGGCTAGAATACTGCTAAAAGTGGCGTAAAACTAAACTCACTCACTCACTCACTCACTCACTCACTCACTGACAATGAAAGGACAATAATTTTAAATGGGAAATACAGCCTCGCTGCACTTCATCTTACTACTGCCTCGTACATGTTTTGTAAGTTGTTCACTCATTATCTTGCTTTGCTTCTGTTTCAGATCAAAGAACCCCACCTCCCATTCTGGAGGCGACGTTTCCCAATTTTTCTGTGCTCCTATACAGTCATGATAGTACTGGTAAGTTCTGTAATTTGAAATGGATGTTTCCTTTTAGTGCACTTGTGAGTCTTCTCTCCTTCAACATTTGACCTGTGACAATCCAGTCTAGAATTGGTCTTCAGCAACCCATGCTTGTTATAAGAAGTGCGTAACGGGATCAAGTGGTCAGGCTCGCTGAGTTGACACATGTTATCTTATCCCAATTGCGTGATCAATGCATGATTATCGTCTGATCCTGATTATTTACAGACCTTGCCATATGGCAGGAATATTGCTGAGTGTTAGAAGTTAAACAGAAAAACAAACCCAAAACAAACAAATGGTCCTTCAACAGTTTTTCAGACCATATCAAAAGACAGACCAATGCAAGGTCATTAACAATGAACATTATTAATGAAGAGAATATTCATTTCCATTTGAAATAACTAGAGACTTGACATTGGCAGACAGCCTTACGCCTTTACTTTTGTTCATTGGTTTTCAGGCTCTCATGGCAGTAGGTGCAGTGATTGGAGTGATAGCTTACAGGGTGTCTATGTTGGCTGCATTACAACTGATCAGGAAACAGGAAATATTCACTAACAGCAGTGACGTCACCACCAAAACTGTGAATCTAATTTACCAGAATGCCAGTCTTTTGACAACAGTGACAGCTGCCTTGATCAACCTGGCTATCATTCTACTGCTGAACTTTGTAAGTACCAGTCCCAAATGTCTGATCTAGAACCTGTTTTGGCAACGATAGTTGAGTTAACTGACAATAGTTTGTAATGTTTGTGTGATAGCATTTCGCAGGTACCTCAGGTAAATTCATTCCAATAATTGTTTGTGTACAGGTGTATGGGTACCTGGCTTTCTGGCTGACAGACTGGGAGTGCTTGCGCACACAGAGCGAGTATGACAGCAGCATTACTCTCAAATTGTTTGCGCTGCAGTTCGTCAACTACTTTTCTTCCATCATGTATATTGCATTTTTCAAGGGCAGGTGAGTACATCCTTGTAATGTAACAAATACAGAATACTTAACGAGTCATCGTTTACTCCGTTTATTGAAACAGGTGAATCAGTGTGAAATTGTTGTAAAAGAATGGATTACTTTAAGCATGTGGTATTTCATATTTATCCCACATGAATAATACTGATACATCTATACCAAGCTCCACATGAATATTGAAAAGACCAATAATAGGCACTGCTACTGTTTCACCTCAAAGGCATTGACTTACCGTTTCTTAGATTATGTGAGTAAACATGTTAAGAAGACAGAAATTCCATTTTAGAATGTGAATATTCATGACATTCTAACCACTGGCAGCAGTGAGTCCTTGTTTGCTTTTTGTAATATCATGGTTATCTGAAAATGATTTTTGAAATGGAGGGTTGAACCAACAGAACTAATGTGTGATGTACAGATTTAGTTCACTGTAAACTCTTCACACAAATACTCATGAGATGGGGAAGAGATAGAGTAGGAAGAGGAAGTTTTTATTGCATAGAAACCAAAGTCACAGCCAGATTTAATGGACATTAAGACATCCCTTCCATCAAAATAAGTTTTGACTGTTTACTTTTTCGATGTTAGGCAGTTTTTCAATTTTTTAGTTTACTTTCCCGTAACTTGATTATAAGCAATTTGACAGGTCGCCATGGTGTGTATATTGCCAACCAAACAGTGTTACAGTGAGACTCTCATTCTGAACCTTATTCATTGGATCAAGCAGCGCAGCCAATCAAATTTGCAAATGAAAATCAAGGGCGGTAATTTGTGATTGTGACAACCACAGGAATGGATCCAGGTACTTAGGGTAGTTATAACAAAATGCATATCCTGGAGGTTTCGAGGATGGAATTGCCTCAGCAGACATCAAACTGTGTCCTGACATGTCATCTGTGTTCGCAGGTTTGTTGGACGCCCTGGGAAGTACAGGACTGTGTTTGGAGGACGTCAGGAAGAGGTGAGAACAGATGTGGTTGTCATTCCTGTTGGAAGAGATTGTTGCTTTATGTACAGGGATGAGAATTTTCAGTGCATTTCGTTACGTCTGAGGTAACTTTTGTTATACATGCTGTTGCAAGTTCCACATAATTCATATAGTCTCACTGATCTCCAGCTTGCCTTCAGTGTGACTAAGAAGCCTTGAAATTATTCTATTTTGCAGCATTTGCATTGTTTTGAACTATGACCAGACCCGTGAAGGTCAGGGTTAGAATATTGATCTTCAGTAACACATGTTTGCCTTAAGAGGCGACTAACGGCATCGGGTGGTCAGGCTCGCTGACTTGGTTGACACGTCATCAGTTCCCAATTGCGCAGATCGATACCCATGCTGTTGATCACTGGATTGTCTGGTCCATACTCGATTATATACAGACTGCCGCCATATAGCTGGAATATTGCTGAGTGCGGCTTAAAGCTAAACTCACTCACTCACTCACTCAATCACTCACTATGACAAACTTGTATATTTCAGTGTGAGGCCGGAGGCTGTTTAATAGAGCTATGTATTCAGTTAGCAATCATCATGATTGGGAAACAGCTGATACAAGAACAACTTTTAATGGAGATAGTGCTGCAGTAAGTACTCTTCATTTTATTTTGAGAAAAAAATAGTGATTGCTCTGTAGAGGTGAACATTAGTACAGTAGAGAGAGATTGTTATGGTATGCTGCTTGTGGTTGCAGGAAACTTATCAAGTTCATCAAAAAGAAATGTGCAAAGGAGACTAGAGAGCAGAAACTAGCAAAGAGCAGCAGGAGAAAGACTATAAGATGACAGCTGCACAGACCACAGTTTTTGTTCTATGAGTACTTGGAGATGGGTAAAGTTGCATCTGAAGTCAGTTCGAACTAATCGAGACTGATGTGAGAGTCAAAGCCAAAGAGAAATTTGACTACCGGTAGACAAAACTTGAGGGCAGTGAACATGATTATATTTCATATACCATTTAAGCAAATTATTGAGAACTATTTACCTTCCTTGACTATGTGATCCAGGTAATGAAATAATACTTATGATGTAAACTTTGTTTGAGCTGAAAAATGTATTTTTAATGTGCAGTACAGTAAATTTGCCTGTGTATGGCTCAGGTACCTGGGGGCCCTATTGTATGGAGATGTTTGCATAATCTCAGCAGGATGTCATGTATACTGTCGAGCATTGATACTTTTATGCTCAATATCACTCAGAATGTTTTGGAAATGACATGGTTCCCAATTGCGCAGATCGATACCCATGCTGTTGATCACTGGATTGTCTGGTCCATACTCAATTATTTACAAACTGCCGCCATATATCTGGAATATTTCTGAGTGCGGCGTAAAAGTAAACTCACTCACTCACTCACTTACTCACTCACTATGACAAACTTGTATATTTCAGTGTGAGGCCGGAGGCTGTTTAATAGAGCTATGTATTCAGTTAGCAATCATCATGATTGGGAAACAGCTGATACAGAACAACTTTGTGGAGATAGTGCTGCCGTAAGTACTCCTTATTTTATTTTGAGAAAATGAATGCTATGAGGTGAACATTAGTACAGTAGAGTTTGTTATGATGCTGCATGTGGTTGCAGGAAACTTATCAAGTTCATCAAAAAGAAATGTGCAAAGGAGACTCGAGAGCAGAAACTTGCAAAGACTCCTTGGGAGAAAGACTATAAGATGACAGCTGCACAGACCACAGTTTTGTTCTATGAGTACTTGGAGATGGGTAAGTTGCATCTGAAGTCAGTTTGAACTAATCTGGCTAATGTGAGAGTCAAAAGCCAAAAGAAATTTGACTACCGGTAAACAAAACTTGAGGCAGTGAACATGATTATATTTCATATAACATTTAAGCAAATTATTGAAAACTATTTACCTTCCTTGACTATGTGATCCAGGTAATGAAATAATACTTATCATGTAAACTTTGTTTGAGCTGAAAAATGTATTTTAATGTGCAGTAAATTTGCCTGTGTATGGCTCAGGTACCTGGGGGCCTATTGTATGGAGATGTTTACATAATCTCAGCAGGATGTCATGTATACTGTCGACATTGATACTTTATGCTCAATATCACTAAAGTTTTGGAAAAATTTTTGTACAGACATTGTTATGAACAGTTCTAATACTTGTAAAGAATATTTTTGTGATGATATGAAATACATAATGATGATGGAGGTTGTTAGCTCTTTGACAACTTTTAAATCAAGTTACAAATAGTAATCGTTGCCTGTTATCAAAAACCGTCCAGGGGCTCCTTTCACGAGGCAACCTTTACTAAGGTTAACCTAACTCCCATTCTTTAACATTGCACTAAGGCTACCTTAGTGACTTACGATCACCTTAGTGCTTTGTGAAAGGAGGCCCAGGACAGTTACATGCTGTCTACTACAATAATGAAGGCTTTTTGATGACTGTATTCCTTTTCCTTTCAGCTTTACAATTTGGGTTCCTGACATTATTTTGTGCTGCCTTTCCACTCGCTCCTATTTTCTGTCTGCTTAATAACATCATTGAGATCCGCTGTGATGCAGCCAAGTTTATAACACAACTTCGCAGACCAGTGGCAGATCGTGCTGCCAATATTGGTAAGATAATTCTTGTTAATTAACAGAAAAGAAGGTCAGTTGTTGAATAATGCACAGACTGGGATTACTCACCTTAATCCAGGTATCAGCATTTCAAACTTGTTGACAAAGCTTATTCAGAAGAAACAATAAAAATGTATCTGCCTGTTCCTGAAAATTTTCCATGGATTTTCCACATCACTGTAAACAGCTGGTATGGTTAACTCAAAGGGACCACTACTTTTAGTTTGTTCATTATGTATACACATTTCAACTACAATTTACAGCAAGTGGCAAGTATCAGAAAAAAGCACTTTGTGTTTGTCACTTCATTATAAGCATATTCATTAAAATGATGGTTTACTGTAGTTTATTGCATGATCGAACCAGCTGTCTGTGGCTGTTTGTAACCATCCTAATTATGTGTGTTGCAGGTATTTGGTACAGTGTCCTTTATGGTCTCTCCAGGATTGCTATCATCACCAATGTAAGTCTTCTTGTACTAATACAGGGTTTACAAAATTACAGGGTACACAAATATTGTATTCAAAGGGAAACCTGGCTCCTGACATTTTTGTCTTATCATGATCCTCTCGTGGATGCAAAGAATTTGAAAGTACACAAACATTGTATCCCAAAGGAAATCTAATTATTACATTTCTAGCATAGCATAAACCAATTTGTACACTAACATAATTCATTTTACTTGTTTATTTTTAGGTATGTGTACTTTTTTCCATAATGGGATGTTATTGCCATACAAGGTGGACCATGTGTTAATTTCCATCTGAGTTTGTGACACCATGGACCCTATCCACAAAATGTTCTTAGCACTATACAATTGGTAATCGTGTAATAAAGTATAGAGTTAGGCTAGGTTGTAAGGTTACCAACGCTTTGTGGATGGGGACCCAGATTCATTGACTGTTCCTTGTTCTGTTTGCCAGGCATTTGTGATCTCACTCACGTCTGACTTCATCCCTCGGCTGGTCTACAGTTTGCTCTACAGTGATGATGGAAGCCTCAAAGGTTACGTCAACTACACCCTAGCATATTTCAACACCAGTGACTTTGAGGAGGACCACCGACCATCTGACAGCATTATTGGTAACGAAGCAATCTGCAGGTAAGTGGTTTCTACCCAGTTTGTTCAAATTAGAATCAAGACAAATGATTAATATTTATAGTGGGTGAGCGAGTTCAGTTTTACTCCGCACTCAGCAATATTCCAACTATATGGCGGAGGTCTGTAAATAATCGAGACAATCCAGTGATCATCAGCATGAGCATCAATCTACTCAATTGGGATATGATGGCATGTGTCGAACCAAGTCAGTGAGCCTGACCACCCAATCCCGTTAGTCACCTCTTATGACAAGCATATGTTACTAAAGATCAATTCTAACCCAGATCTTCATGGGTCATTAATATTTATAAACCTCATAGCTAGAATGTTCTGGAAAATGGCTGAATTTATATTCAGAATTGAAATGATATTGTTGAGAAGTAAATGTAATCATGGTACAACAAAAATTATATTAATATCCTTCTATATTTAAGTTATTTTGAATAAAGTATTACTCATTGTTTTCAGATACAAAGATTTCCGTAACCCACCTTGGCACTATGACAGAGAGTATCGCCGGTCAGAAGTGTTCTGGCATATTCTTGCTGCACAGTTAGCATTTGTGGTCGTCTTTGAGGTAAGTACAAAGAGTATTGGCCTGGAAAGTCGATGGCATTGATTTGGTTAAGTTCACTGTGACGTATATGATTTGCTGAATGCAGTGTTTGAAATAAAACATGAACACTGAAGAGTGTTGATGTTGTAGCCTAATGTAAATGTCAGGGTAGAGATTACGATCTGGTAGGATCGGAGTCTTTTCCAGTAGAGATTGCTATCGGAGTCTCTTCCAGTAGAGATTGCAATCGGAGTCTCTACTGGTGGAATCTCCAATCCTACAAGTAGAGATTGCAATCGGAGTCTCTACCAGTAGAGACTCTGATTATATAGAATAACCTATACAATCGTAATCTCTACCAGTAGAAGCTCAAATCTGATCCTACTAGTAGAGATTGCAATCTAAGTGAATATTTTGAAAAACAAAATTTATTTTCGTATATTGTCGAATGACATCTTCCATTGAAAAGTGCACACTGTTTGTCCAACTTGATGTTTACAAACAAAATGAAAATAAAACATTGTTACTCTGTTTTCATTTATGATTGTTATTGTAAATAAATATAACTCTAACCCAAATATATATCTGGCCGGTCATTTCCCCACCTTCCTGTTTTTTTGTTGTTATTTCATTCAAATATAGGAATGAATGAACAGAAGAGTGAATGAACAAGAAGTAGTGTAAAATACATTTCAATCTTTAATATTCAGGTCCCATCTGACAAAGTTCTTCTTGGTATAGCATTTTGTTTTCATGTATCCATTATGACAGAGCTTGAAATCACCACGGTTCTTGATAAGAACCATCTGTGTTATTTCTGTTATTGGTTGCTGACGACATCGCAGTGTATAGTACAGTTATGGGATTACAAAAAAGGCTCGATGAGTAAAGTAATTATTGTGATAAATGGCAGCTAAAGGTAAATATAGAAAAAACTAAGGTATTCGGCTATGTATGGGTTAATCAAGATGTAGGTTGTATTAACAGTTTTATTTCAAGTTTTAAGGAAAGGTATATTGGTATTGATAACCAGTGTTTCTTTAAAAGTATATCAAGTTATTCCAAACTTCGGTTATATAAATCTGTTAAAGGTGAAATCAAATGTGAGGATTATTTATTGCTAATTAGTGTACCAGTTTACCGTATTGCACTTTGTAAGCTCCGATGCTCTAATCATCAACTTCTAATCGAGAAAAGACGAAAGATCGGCCGAGCACGGAGCGAAAGATTATGCCCTTTTGCATTGCATTATTGAGTCTGAATATCACTTCTGCTTAGAATATAATATTTATAATTATCTTCGTCAGGCCCTGCTCCCAAAGTATTATTACACTTCTCCATCTCTCCATAAATTTGTACAATTGTTGTCATCTTTGTTGTTTGCCACAGATCGATCAGAGATTCTACCATTTGAATTGGAAATGGTACTGGTAGAATCTCTGATTGTCCCAGTAGAGACTCAGATCGCAATCTCTACTGGTAGAGACTCCGATCGCAATCTCTACTGGTAGAATGTCCAATTCTACCAGATCGCAATCTCTACCCTGAAATAAAAATTTGAATGATGTATTAATTAATGGGAGCTAACCTCATGGACCTCAGGTCACCCCTACTGTGAAACACTGCAAAAGGTATCCTATCTCACTTGACTTTGTGTGTTGCAGAATGTGGTGGTTGTGGTGACAAGTCTAGTAGCATGGATGATACCTGACGTTCCATCCGAGCTGAAAGAACAGATCCGACGCGAGGCGTACGTGACAAATGAGATAGTGTTGAAGACCGAGCTGATGCGAGCTCAGGGCCAAGAAATCACCGCATCAACAGTTGCTCTTGTTATGTCTGATGATGAGTCAGGCCGGTATTCCCCCCGACTCAGCGAAGAGTTTGATGAACCAAAGTTGATCCACAGGGGAGCAAACAACCGTGTTGAATCAGAAGACTCAAAGACTTATGTCTAGCACAAACTGACAGCTGGTCAACTCAGACACAGCATCAGGTCAAGGAGGCTAAAGTCTAGTAGTAGCTGGCTGCCTGTCAACAGCAGGCAGTAGAGGAGACTATCATCAAGAAGTTTGATTTAGAATTTAGGCCCAGAACAGATATTAACTGCAGTAGGTTTTGTGAGTGTTTTGTGCTGATTACTTGAACATATGAAACCTCTGCCTACTAACATGAACTATATTCCTTCCATAACTATGATCGCAACTCCATCTCCCTCCATTATATTGTCTTCATGCATGATAATAGGGTTGTTGAATATATTACAGTTTTCTATCAGATTATTCTGTGATGTGAAAGAGTATGTGATGGTTGTGATGCAAGACTATTTCATGCATGCATTGTGACAAGTGTCAAGTGTCAAGTGCCTTTTACTTCAGTCAGACCTGATCTGTCTGTGATGTTTCAAATCAGTACAACACCAGCACTTGTATTTTGTTGTTAGCGTAACTTGTATTGTTGGCAACACTTGTATACAATGTACAATAGTTTGGTAGTTATGGTAAATGTAATATAACAAGGAAACACCACATTTGCTAAGGTAATGTAACATTGTACATTGTGTTGATGAAGGTAATGCATCACTTGCAGTCTGTGTTCAAACTGCTGATCTGCACTTCTCACTTGACTTGATTTTCAGTATCGGCTTTTATTAGCACAGCTTACTGGAGTGAAAGAAAATTTACTTGCTCTTCGGACTTGTGGCTAAAGGCACAGACTGCAATAGATACAAGTGAAGGTACATGTACACTGTAGTTTCTCTAAGTGTGATGCTGTATGCTAACTCATAGGGAGTTGTGTAAGTACCTTAGGAAGTCTTTACAAATACGTATATCCACTGAACAAAGAGTTGTGCAGTCTTACAGATGATTATGTTTTTGTGTTGCATAATCAGCTTGGCAGCTTGTGGTAATTTGTTGTTGATATTGTAAATCCTTGAAACACTTTTGTTGTCAAGGCTGTTTAGTATTTATGAGCTAATGCATTTGAAAATAGATTTCTACAGTTATATTTTACATAGCAATATTGTTATCTTCTATGGTACATACATATGGTAGATTATCATGTCTTTGCTACATATCACCCAGTTTATTCACTGAGTTTATACATGACGCAGTGCATTCTTTTTCTATATTTGTATGTACACTGTTCTTTGTTTATGTTGTGTTTTCCAGTATTAATGCTGTACAGGCTAAGTGACATTTGTTAGTCCATGTTTTACTGGTATCATTTCATGTTGGTGATGTTTGTGATGCTATTTTCTCAAGCATATTTTAGCGCTTTTTATAAAGGTTTTAATAACAAGGTAGAAATCTGTTTCTATTAGGTGCTCAGTCTGTGCTAAACTCATTTGAGTCAGTAACCAGAAGTTGGTTATCAGCGTCAATTTCTGTAGATTTTGATTCTATTAATAGACTATAATTATCTAAGCTTACTCAATCTAACAATTTTCTAGGACTCAGTCTTTGGAATTTGGGCTTTAGATGAGTGATTAATGTTACAGATAGGATACTTCTTGAGGATGTCCAGTTAGGGGAGTTGAGACGAACAATATTATGTGTGACAAAATGTGCCTTCATGTTGACGACGGGGGCTGGCACTGAAAAGTTACAAACTTAAACTTTTTATACAAATGCTCATTTTAAAAATTGTTTGTATATCCGTTACGAAATTAACAATCAATTTATGTTGGTGTGTGTTTACAAAATGGTTACTAGTATGCCAGTACATGCACACATGTCCACGGCAGTGAAGGCTGTAAGTATCGCAGAAAGGATGATCTGCTTTGTTATGAGGTTGACCTGGCTTGCAGATCTGATATGCATAATACTCAGTAACAAAGATGGTTTCAGCTTAGTGAGGCTGTATTATTGATGGAGATGGGACAGTACACTGTACTTCATCATCCACTTTCTATGTAAATACTCAAGCAATTCAGAAACCTTTCAAAAGAAAGTTAAATCAACGGCATATTTTTTAGATCTGAAGTGTCTTTTACAATTTCTTGAATAACCTCTTTCAAAACCTGAATATTCTTTCAAATTTGTTTGATCTTAGAGCTTGGCAAATTACTGGGTAAATGTTCATTTTATTCATTGCATTGCTTACATACAAATATGAATTAGCTGAAATCTTTTGTACCATACATTATTTTCATTTGCAACACAGACACCCATCCTCTCTAACACAAATGCTCAATATAGCTTTTTCGAGAACAAATTAGAGTTTCTTTCAAATTCCTTTGCAAACTGTTAATGATGCATAGGTTTGGGTCAGAAAACGTGTATACACCAAGTCTCTCAAATAGTAAAGGAAGGAAGATGGTAGCATTATATAAGAAAGGTATAGGTATCTGAAACTTAAGCTTAAGTGATGGTGAAACTGCAACAGTGAAATATCATTTATAAACCTTGCACTTTGCATCTTGCAATAGTAGAATGGAGAGTTTATTCTGCCTTCATGTCTTTGTGAATCTCAGAAGTTGGTTGTATTATACTCAGGGTCTGTGTCTTTCTATGCTGGTAGTTTAGCCAAATGTTTTTATGTTTTTTTGTGAATTGTTGAAAGGGTATGTGCGTCAAGCAAAGTGTACCAGGTTGGAAATTGAATGAAGGGCTGGGAGAAGGAGGGATATTTTTATTTTGCTACAACAAAGCACCATCAAACATTGGCACTATATTTGTTTTTAGTTCACCTGCACCAGAGATCTGGGCGATTTAATTTTATACTGTGTCGTTGTTGACCTTCCATAAACTTTTATGACATATTCAACTCCTCAGAAGACATTGTAGATAATTACTGACAGCCAAATATCATTAAACTAATTCTGTACTCACTGAATGCACTCTGAAAATACAGTTATTACAAGCACTGCAGTTTAGATCATCTTAAAAAATACTCACCAATTATTGTACCCGGTTTTGAATGTAAACTTCAATGGTACAAGTTTTATGTCATCAGAAAGCTCAGTTCTTACGAAAAGTAACATAGTAAAATGTGTTACTGATGACTATGTTAATACAGCAGTAAGCAGTGTTATTCAGCTGTAACTTTGATGTAAAGCATGTCATCCATGGTCGGTGTCAGTTGAACTACAGTGTCTTGTGATGCTATTGTGGAACACATAGGTCATATCTGAATGCATCTTTATGAAACCACAGAACTATTTATACTTTTGCTTGTGCTTTAGCTATTCTCCCAAATGTCTTGCCCTCCCCATGTATTTTTATATTGCTACATATCACGCAGGCTATTGAATGTTAAGGTTATGATGCATGTATTTTATACCAAGGATGTGAAGTGCCCATATCTAAGGAGCACTGTCTTAGTGTGAAATATCCATACCCATGTTCATATTCACAGAAATAAAATATTGCCATACCTAAAGAAGTTTTGTGTATTTTCCTCCAGCTCTGAGGGTGCCGCCCATTTTGGGTGTCCTCAGCAGTGATTTTGCTGGAATATTCCTAGAAGTGGTGTAAAACCAAACTTACTCACTCACTCTGAGGATGCCATCCCTGCCTCAAGGTATCAGGCATAACACTAAATATGCAACCAAAGTATTTGTGAGTCAACACAGTGAACACAGTAGTGAACACAGTAAACTAACAACTAGTCTTTGTAATGAACATATTTTACAGAAAAAAGCACATGAACCCTGAGACTTTCTTCATTTTTCACTGAAAAATCTTGACTTGCCACATTTTCTAGACTTCGACTCTTGGATATGTTTGCTTCAGGGTCTGTAACAAGACTATGAACACAGCTACAGACTGGGATTGAAATGGATGTCCAGCATGCCCTAAGACTTTCTTCATTTTGCAAAGAAGAATATATTTCAACTTTGAAATATTGTCATCTGTAATCACATCTTAAATGATCTGATGGACTGTCATCCATTTTCTGAAATCTGTGTTCCATGATCTTTCTGTTATGAAAGGTCAAGCTTATGTCAAGGCCTATTTCTGTTATAAAATATGCCTGGAGTAAATGATGGAAGACTTACCATCATACATTCATTGTCAATTCCTATACTTGCACAAAACATTGCATTTTCCTTCTTCTCTTCCTTCATATACGTGAGTGAGTTTCGTTTTACTCAGCGATATTCCAGCTATACGGCTGCGGTCTGTAAATAATTGAGTCTGAACCAGACAATCCAGTGATCAACAACATGAGCATCAATCTACGCAACTGGGATATGATGACCTGTGTCAACCAAGTCAGCGAGCCTGACCACCCGATCCTGTCTATCGCCTCTTAGGACAAGCATGGGTTACTAAAGATCAATTCTAACGCGGGTCTCCATATACTATTCCAAACCAGTCGGGGACATCCAGGGAAAAGGTGTCACCACTATGAATAATAATTCATGTATTTAATGAGAAAAATATAGTTCAACGGTGTAACAGACATCTGTTGGAAATTTGAATTAGTCGTCGAAGGTCAGGTGAAGTTGAAATTTGTTCGATGATTAGCCAAAGGGACCTGCTGTCCAAAGTCATATACCATGAGAAGTCTATCTCATTAATAGCGTGTGGAATTAATATCAGTTGGAAGAATATATCTACAATACTAGGAATCCTGTTCGGCGTGGCTGATTTCATTTCCATGGGGTTCTGATCTTGATTAGCTATTTCCATTTTTTATCGGTTAAAAAATACCAGCCACATAGAGAAACTGTGCACACAGAAAATTCATTTAGAATTGGAATACAACACAGCAAAGGTGAAATGCAGCCTGGTTCAGTGTCGGAGCGTTAGCACAGGCGCAACAGACCCAGGGAACCAGGCTGACACTTTATTAGCTGAAGTATCGGACCACAGCAAAATGTAAAAAGAACATGAACAATATCCGTAACGATGACGTCAGAAGTTCAAAATCGAGTAGGGGGTCAGCAGTGCATCGACGACGCATAGAGGCTACCAAATGAGCATGGAAGGCCTGGGGAATGGCCTGTCATATTCTCTCCAAATCTCGTGCCAAGTCACGAACGTTATCTGGAGGATGTGGAAGACGGCATAGACGGTGCTCCATTTCATCCCACACGTCTTCTATTGGGGTGAGGATCCAGTGAATTTGCAGGCCAGGGCAGTAACATGGCATTGTTCTGGTGGAGGGGCAGGGCAGTAACATGGCATTGTTCTGGTGGAGGGGCAGGGCAGTAACATGGCATTGTTCTGGTGGAGGGGCAGGGCAGTAACATGGCATTGTTCTGGTGGAGGGGCAGGGCAGTAACATGGCATTGTTCTGGTGGGAGGGCAGGCATTGCAGTAACATAGCATTGTTCTGGTGGAGGGCATGGCAGTGGATGGCATTGTTCTGGTGGAGGGACAGGGCAGGTAACATGGCATTGTTCTGGTGGAGGGACAGGGCAGTAACATGGCATTGTTCTGGTGGAGGGCAGGGCAGTAACATAGCATTGTTCTGGTGGAGGGACAGGGCAGTAACATAGCATTGTTCTGGTGGAGGGGCAGGGCAGTAACATGGCATTGTTCTGGTGGAGGGGCAGGGCAGTAACATGGCATTGTTCTGGTGGAGGGGCAGGGCAGCACGTAATTGTTCTGGTGGAGGGGCAGGGCAGTAACATGGCATTGTTCTGGTGGAGGGGCAGGGCAGTAACATGGCATTGTTCTGGTGGAGGGGCAGGGCAGTAACATGGCATTGTTCTGGTGGAGGGGCAGGGCAGGGCAGTAACATGGCATTGTTCTGGTGGAGGGGCAGGGCAGTAACATGGCATTGTGACATTGTTCTGGTGGAGGGGCAGGGCAGTAACATGGCATTGTTCTGGTGGAGAAAATCCATTGCAACCCTAGCGACGAGCGTTGTCTTGTTGAAATGTTATCCTGGTCCATGACGTTGCAGAAAAGGAACTGCCACAGGCTTCATAATCTGATCCTTGTAGCCAACACCGGTGAGATTGCCCTGAACAATCACTAGAGGGGTTCTGTGGCGTGCTGTTATCCCACCCCAAATCATGACAGAGCCATCTCCAAAACGATTCCTCTCCACGATACAGTTGCGTGCATAACGTTCCCCTAAACGCCGGTAGACACGTTGGCGCCCGTCACTATGGGAAATGTTGAACCTCGATTCATCTGTAAACACAACATTCCTCCACCATATTCGAGGCTGGCGAACATGATTTCGACACCATCTTTGACGGTTGTCTCGATGACGTTGTGTCAGAATGGGTCGTATGGCAGGGCGTCGTGGTCGAATCCCATACTGACGTAAACGATTCCTGACAGTGTTGGGATGGATACGGCGCAGTCCTGGAATGGTCTGGGACGTGGTCACTGCCGTCTGGAACCTGTGTCTGAGATGAGTCACCCGAATCCATTCGTTCTGTCTTGGCGTTGTTACGTCAAGGACGCCCAGAACGTGGGTGGTCGGCGACGTCATTACTGTTTCAATAACGCCTGACCATGCAGACATTGTGTTACGATGGCATTGGAAATGTGCTGCCATCTGTTGTTGGCTCATTCTTGCTCGAACCATTCCAGTGGGTTCATGACGTTGTGCAGCTGTTAATCTTGGCTTGATGTGCATGTGACTTTTGTGAGCGTTTGAATGACCAAAGATTAAGCTTTCGACAGTGACAGCAATTTGAGTTTCAAATGCTGTGTGCAGCTCAACGTGCAGTAACACATTGCAAGTCCATGGGCCACCATCAATGACGTCACGTCGCCTGGCACGTGCATGAGCGTTTGATTGTCTCCAGTATTTGCAGTGTTTACAACTGTATTTACGTATACAGATGCTGTGTGCCTATTTATATTTTCTGTATGTACAGTTTCTTTATGTGGCTTGTATATTCAATTTCGTCAACTGCTTATGAACTGAGCACATTTGAAGTTTTTACTTCGATTTCGGCATTAATAGAATTTCTTTCAACATCTTAAAAAATCATGTGCACAACAGTGAGGTTACATTTTTCAAGTCTGAAGAATCACGTTATTTGAGCACTACACTGTTTATTGATGAAATCGTCAAACTATCAGACTTACTTTGTGAAGGAACAAAATTAGTCCAGGTTCCTGTCCAAACGACTTATCGATGGCATTACGTCGAAAGTACCAATCGAATGGTAGCTAATTAATTGAACACAAGTTCTCGCGCAATGCGATATTGATATCAAATTGTCTTTAAATCCATTGTTTTGCTTGAACATATTTTATTCAATGTTGAAAGGGATTGGGCACAAGTAATGTAACTTATTACCGTCCGATCCCGTCAGAAACATGGACAATAATGAATGGACGTAATGGATGGACGTAATAATATAAAGACATATTATTCATTAATCGAAGCGCTTACTTCGTACAATGCATTTATGCACATGTCTAAAGATATTTTCATTAATAGTATTTGGCAGAGCAGGGTTGCCGTAAAGAATGGTATGTCTGAGTGAACTTTTGATAGTTCAAAGTCTTGCTTCAAATCAAAACGGCAGCTCACAAATTTTGGACATTATTAAAAGAATCTTCCACCGGAGCACCACAATTACAAGCTTTACTCACTGATAAATTAACACGAAAACGATCTGCATGTAATGAACTACACGAATGTCTTAACTTCGTGTGTAGTATATTTATCTTTATTTCACCAAATAGAAAATAATGAACTTTTGTCATTTTTTCAGATCACTTTGATTTAAACGATGATAATGAATTTGTATATTTTGTTGTAGAGGAGAGATCATTCAATAAACTTGCAGAATCATAAATAAATGACTTTTGGAGAATTGAGGTGCGAAATTTAGGAATAGCCAAATCTGATTTGTTATGCAAGTTGTATCCGGAAATGGTTTCAGTAAAAGGTGGAAGTAAATCTATCAGGTAATCAGGCGCTTGCACATTAACAATTTTGTAGAATGTACACAGTTGTCTTTGTGCTCGTCTAACTTTCAATGGTAACCAACCAGTTTCACTGTATATACTATATCTTGAAGCGCATTTAGGCAGTCCGGTTACAATTCTTGCTGCTTCAAGTTGTAATATGTGCCTGACTCTGAGCGTGTTGGTTCGAATCCCGGATGGGACTCAACCCAACAAAAGTACATGTACTAGAATCTGTACTTTACTAAGAAAGTGTAATCCCAAATATAACATATTATATGTTACATTTGACCACTTTCTAAATGGCATTGTGTATTCATACGAGTCAGCAGTTACCAGTGTCATTACAAGATATAGACACAAGATCATGATACAATAAACTGCTGATCGCCATCATGGCCACAATGTGTGGACAGTGTTCGGAATATATTGTTAGTTAATTTGTTACGTGATTGTTTTGTGTGTTTTCGGATTTCCACTTTTTTGGTTACATTTCCATCCATTTCAAAACATCAATGCATGATTTTGCATATATATGTGCATAAAGATGTACACAAGATTATGTTTTCATTTAGATGCTCTATCTAAAACATTACACGGGGTTGCTGAAAAGCATATGTAGAGACGACCAAAAGGCATGAAAGCTTGCTTGTTTACAGTCTGAGAATGCTGTGAATTTTGTTGTTTGATAATATCTATATATTTCTTGTTGTAAAGGTTTGAAATTTGGTTTGATTTTCTTAATAGTACATCTGTAAAGCATAGATTTTGTTATAAGAATAATTGCATTCAAAGGGTTATTATTCATACCCTTAAATCCAAATGATATATTCTCTTCATTGAATTCGATGTTTCCTTCATCATACTTTGTAAGCCATTCTGAAAGTTGTCTCCATATGATTTTAGCATATTGACAGGTATATATAAACATGTACAATGGTTTCATGTGAATCATTACATAGAGAACATGCTGGGGATTCAACGTATCCCATCTTAAATAACAAGTTATTGATACTCAGTATATTATGAATGATTTTAAATTGAAACCATCTTAATTCACTACTTTGTGTACATCGTTTTGCCATAAGATTAATATTCTTCCACTCTGTATCAGTGTACTCTTTTGTAAATAATCTTCCCATGTCAACAGTGTTTTGAACGGTTACAGGCCGGGAGAGCCACATTTCCGAAACAGATAGCCTAAATTGATGTGGCTCTCCCGGCAATAGTTACGGCTGCGTGAACATGGAATGTGGCTCTCCCGGCTATGCTGTCAAAACATGCTAAGTGATTCAAACACGTTACCGTATTTAACAAAACAAGACATGTTTCCTTATAATTTTATTCAGATCACAACAGGTTTTGTTTCTGTAATTAGCACAATATAATATACTTATAGGTATATTACATATAATAAAAATATCACGTAATAATAATAAATCTTAATCTGTAAAACATAATAATAATGATAATGGTTTAGTTGACATGTGTACAAACAGATACAATGGCATAAGATCACAAGACATTCTTTTTTACACCACCTACTGCAGATGAAGGAGTGAGTGAGTTTACGCCGCACTCAGCAATGTTCCAGCTATATGGCGGCGGTCTGTAAATAATCGAGTCTGGACCAGACAATCCAGTGATCAACAGCATGAGCATCGATCTACGCAATTGGGAACCGATGACATGTGTCAACCAAGTCAGCAAGCCTGACCACTCGATCGCCTCTTACGATAAGCATATTCGCCTTTTGTGGCAAGCATGGGTTGCTGAAGACCTATTCTACCCCGGATCTGCACGGGGTTGCAAATGAAGGAGGTCACCCACATGATCCGAACAGTTAACTGGGGATGAATTCCATTATATCTTTAGATGTTCATATTTTAGCCAACAACGCATCACTCACCTAGAAAATAGCTCTTGTTCCTCCCTTATCTCTCTACATATAAGAAATTAATGTCAAGTACTAAAATTTCAACAATCAAACACCTATCTAAATTTATCAAATGTATATGTTCTAGTTTTCAGTAATCATTGCGTATATTCCCTGTCACCATCTTGTATACTTTGTATATTCTGCATTCCATGCATTTTGTGTACTCATGTACCACCGGAGGTGGTTCCATTTTGAGTAATAAACTCTGAGTGAAGAAGCTAAACACCGCGCTTGCGTTTCTTGTGAAAACAATATTATACATGGGGACACTCTTTTACCGGTTACGGTAATCCATTAATTAATTAATCTATTGGAAATGTTGCTTTACCGGCTACGGCCATGTGGCCTTCCCGGCAATAGTCATGTTGAAATGTGGCTTTCCCGTCCTGTCACCGTTTTGAACTTTGTAAAAGTTGAATGTAATAAACTCATTAGACTAACAGCTAATCTTTGAAATGAACATATTTTACAGAAAATAAAAGTTTTTAAATTAAAATTGTAAATACCATAAAAAGGAGCCCAGTAACAGCTAGTCTCTGAAATGAACATATTTTACAGAAAATAAAAGTTTTTAAATTAAAATTGTACATACCATAAAAAGGAGCCCAGTAACAGCTAGTCTCTGAAATGAACATATTTTACAGAAAATAAAAGTTTTTAAATTAAAATTGTAAATACCATAAAAAGGAGCCCAGGAACAGCTAGTCTCTGAAATGAACATATTTTACAGAAAATAAAAGTTTTTAAATAAAATTGTAAATACAAAAAAAAGGAGCCTAGGAACAGCTAGTCTCTGAAATGAACATATTTTACAGAAAATAAAAGTTTTTAAATTAAAATTGTGAATAGAATAAAAAGGAGCCCAGGGACTTTCTTCATTTTCAGCCTGAAGCTGTGGAAATCTAGACTTGCCACACTGTCTAGACTTGCATGGGCTTTCTTGGATATATTTGCTTCAGGGTCTGTACGACAGACTATAAACTCATATATAATGCTGAACAGCCTCGTTTATTGTTTATTTTTGACATGTTATAAGGCAGAATGGGATTACATGATTGTTATTCCTATGATAATAACCTACACATGTCACAACGGTACATACTTGTCTCTGTTTTTATTGATCAAATTCATTCTCTTGAGGCTGAGTTCATTATTATAGAGGTAGGACAGCACTTGCATGACGTGCAGTGGTGCATACATTTGTTTTGATAAGAGTGCAGGCGGAACGAGGAGTGGGCGAAATAAGGACAAGCCAAGGCCGCACGGCACGCAACAAACAGGTCAACTGACTGGCTCTGCTTATCTCCTCACAACACCGGCTTCTGGTCACTGTAACCCAGTGACACGTATTGCCCACAATGGCAGACAAGGACAGCAGAAAGATCGCTATAGTTGGGAGGTAAGTCACGGAGGCAACTGTAGGTGCTGTGGGTAGATGATATCCCAATAGTGGACATAGGGCCAGTCGGGTTCAGCCGCGGCGATTCGAGGTGATATTCCACGTGTTTACAACAATGTTGGCCAACATGCCACGCGCTTGAAGCATTCGTGACCAACTCGTGTTATTCCGGGACAAGCCGAATAGCGAGTTACGGAAAGAGGCGAGTGGTGACAAATGGCGCTTGAAGAAGAACGGCAACTCTGTTTCCCGAGTCTTTGTATTTCAACTCTCTCGCTGTCAGAGGGGAGATCGAATCGGGGAGTACGTTATCTTCATTTGTGCATTCGTACATATGGAAATTAATTCTAACGTAGAACACGTTATATATGTAATTACTATTGATTTTAGTTTTACGCTATGAAATCTCGATTTAAAAACAACAACAAAAGAAACAAAAACAACTGATATGACGTTGTTACTACACTTAATAGTGAGTGAGGAGTTTAGTTTTACGCCACACTCAGCACTATTCCAGCTATATGGCGGCGGTCTGTAAATAATCGAGTCTGGACCAGACAATCCAGTGATTAACAGCATGAGCATCGATCTGCGCAATTGGGAACCAATGACATGTGTCAACCGAGCCTGACCACCCGATCCCGACACTTAATAAACTTTATTGGTAATATTACGTCATAGATGACTTATACGGTACGACCTTCTGTATAACGTCCCAAACAGACAGATGGCACCACTAAGTTTTTGTAACAGACAAACACGCTTTCCAAGTCAATCAGGGACGGTGGGGTAGCCTAATGGTTAAAGCGTCCGCTCGTCACGCTGAAGACCCGGGTTCGATTCCCCACATGAGTACAATGTGTGAAGTCCATTTCTGGTGCCCCCCGCCGTGATATTGCTGGAATATTGCTAAAAGCGGCGTAAAGCCATACTCACTCACTCCAAGTCAATCAGCAAATACTTACTGATGCAATTATCTAATCCTTCAGCAATGCTGAATGGATCGTTGTCGACAAGAACATTACAGATGTGAACGACCTTCTCAGTGAAGTCGACACCAAATGCGCAGCAGCCCTGGTTCTTCTAGACCTATCTGGGGCGGTGGGGTAGCCTAGTGGTTGAGGCGTTCGCTCGTCACGCCGAGGCCCGGGTTCGATTCCCTACATGGGTACAATGTGTTAAGCCCATTTCTGGTGTCCCTCGCCGTGATATTGCTGGAATATTGCTAAAAGCGGCGGAAAAACCAAACTCACTCACTCTAGACCTATATTCGGCCTTTGATACCATCGACCATGGTATCCTCCTCTCCCTGCTTGAATCGCGCATTGGCATCTAAGGTAGAGCTCTAACTTGGTTTAAGTCCTACCTCACGGACCGATACCAGGCTGTGATTATACATGGCTCCAAATCAAGCCGTCATCATCTGGAGTACGGAGTTCCTCAAGGTTCAGTCCTTGGACCTCTGTTGTTCACCATATACACTCTGCCAGTTGGAGATATCGCTAGGAGGCACAGTCTATCATTTCATCTGTACGCAGATGATACTCAGATTTATCTTGGATTTAGACCTCTTGTCCCCTCTTCAACCGCAGATGCTTTTCAATCAATCTCAACATGTATTAAGGATATTCGACACTGGATGGCTGAAAATTACTTGAAACTTAATGATGATAAGACAGAACTTCTCATCATCAGCTCCAGAAATATGATTCCTCGGTTACAAACCCCAGGTCTACAAATCGGGAACTGTTTGGTCCAACGAAGTGAAAAAGCTAGGAATCTTGGCGTCATCTTCCAATCTTCGTTAGTTATGGACGAACACACTGACGCTGTATGCAAAACCGCATACTTTCATCTTCGTAACATCGGGCAAATTCGGCGGTATATCGGCACTGAGGCAACAAAGACTCTAATCCATGCATTCGTTACCTCACGCATGGACTACTGCAATTCCTTGCTATATGGTTCCAGTCAACAGTGCTTAGCCAAGCTACAACGAATTCAGAATTCGGCAGCCACACTTATTTGTGGAACTAACAAGCATGAGCATATCACACCAATCTTGCAACAACTTCACTGGATTCCAGTTCAGTACCGCATTCAGTACAAGCTTCTCATGTTTGTGTTCAAAGCCATACATCATCAAGCTCCATCATATCTTGAGGACCTTATCCACAAGTATGAACCAGCCAGATCGTTGAGGTCTTCAGCAACACTTCAACTGACAGTTCCGAGGACGCGGACAGTTCAATTTGGTGACAGAAGTTCCATCAAGGCGGGTCCCACTCTGTGGAATAAGCTTCCGCAGAACTGTCAGACAATCACAGACTTTGAGACGTTTAAGCAAGAGATTAAGACCCTTTTATTCCAACAAGGCTATGGCCTGCGCCTCTGAGCAATTATTGGATTCAGGCGCATTACAAATCTGAACTTTATTATTATTATTATTATTACCCCAGGTACGTTTCTGTGTACTGAAACGTACCAAAGCCAAAATCAGGATACAGAAACGTGCCGTTTCCTTGATCGAAACTGTCATACAGCTGCATTAGATGATTTTCTGTGTACAGAAACGTACCTGGTGTACATATCTGTAGTACCTGTGCCGACAATGAACCCTTCAGCTCTAGTTATCCATCCCTCTGATAAGAGGATCGGTTGGCCAGACTCGGTGACGCGCTTGATATGCGTTATCTCATACGAAATGGTCGTGGATGATAGTCATAATACCAGTCACCGGATTGTTTGGTCGAGACTCCATTGTTTTTAGACCGCTGTCATATGGTTGACATATTCCTGAGTGCGGCGTTAAGACAACTAACCAACAAACAAATATTAACCAATCATTTATGACCTGTTACAGTGGCCTCATTGGACGCATCTGGTCCATGATATTCGCCGGGGCTGGGTACCGGGTGTCTATATACGACATCAGTCCTGAGCAGGTTAAAGGCGCTCTGACCTCTATCCAGGAGTCCTTGGCTCGGTATGAGAAGGAGGGCAGTCTGAGGGGGAAGCTGTCGGCCGCAGAACAAGCCCAGCTGGTGACAGGAAGTAGTGATCTTGCAGAGTGCATGCTGGGTGCCAAACATGTACAGGTACATGTCATGATTTTGAATTATTGTGGGTAGATAAGATATGTGTCACATAATTGAGACCATTTTCAATCCAGCAATATTCCAATGTCAATTCCAAAATGTTTAAAGAACACATTATTGTGCCTGCTGAGGGACTGGTGAGTAGTGTAGTGGTTGAAGTGTTAGTCCCCGCCGTGATCACGCCGAAGGCATACATGGGTACAACTTGTCCATTACTGTCCCCGCCGTGATATTGATATTAAAACGGCGTAAAACCATAGAGTATTGCCCATATTACTAGAGTATTGCCCATTCACTTACTTACCCGAAACATACCAATGGCCCACCAACGTACCTCATTCAGTTCCATGGTGGTTGTAATCTGTTTAAAGGAATGCGTGCCTGAAGATGTCAACCTCAAGAGGAAAGTGTTTGAGCAACTGGACCAACATGCAGGACCAAACATGGTTCTTGCAAGCTCAAGCAGCTGCATCTTGTCTTCCGATTTTGCAGCAAACCTGAAGCACAGAGAGAATGTACTGATTGCTCACCCGGTAAGTGAATATGGCGTAATGACGATTCAACTTACAGAGGCTGGTAGTTCCATTGAATTTAACTTTACATTTGAGTCTTCAGTGATTGATAAGCTATGTTTTGTTAAATAATCAGCTTAAACAGTTTGAGCCGGAAGGGCGAGAGGAACATAAACAAACATCGAGAGTACATCAACCCATGGGCCCCGAGGGACCAGTGAACAACGTATTTATCTTACCGAACACCTTAATTTTAATTTTATATGTTGTTTGAAGCACGGGTAAAAATCTGTTTGTAGCCATCGCTAGATATGGCTGACAAGAAAAACAGATTTAGAGTTATCTCCCTTCCATTGATTTGCATTTGCAAAACATCGGTAATTTCCGTACATCATACGTGATTCAATGTAATTCGAGATAAAGAATTACTACCACGAAGTACCAAATGAGTTGCCATTGACAGCGGGGTACATTGAAATGTTACTCGCTTGTAGTCGCGGGGTACATTGAAAATAATAGAAGAGCTCTCAGCCAATCAGAAAGCGACATTTATGTGTGAGGTAAGATAAATGAACATGTCAAATGCTGACTAGTTTAGTGATCGACTAGACCATGCAAGTGACCACTCTCACTGTTGCAGGTAAATCCCCCCTACTTTATCCCGCTGGTGGAGCTTATCCCAGCCCCCTGGACGTCCCCGGATGTGACCCTGAAGACCCGGGCTCTCATGGAGGAAGTGGGACAGTCGCCCGTCACCCTCAACAAGGAGGTCCCAGGATTTGCCCTCAACCGCATCCAATATGCCATCATCAACGAATGTTGGGACATGGTCAAAGTAAGGCACCTGATGTGGTCTCCAATTTTATCTAGTATGTCACCAGTCAGGGAAAGGCATCGGATGTGGTCTCCAATTTTATCTAGTATGTCACCAGTCAGGGAAAGGCATCGGATGTGGTCTCCAATTTTATCTAGTATGTCACCAGTCAGGGAAAGGCATCGGATGTGGTCTCCAATTTTATCTAGTATGTCACCAGTCAGGGAAAGGCATCGGATGTGGTCTCCAATTTTATCTAGTATGTCACCAGTCAGGGAAAGGCATCGGATGTGGTCTCAATTTTATCTAGTATGTCACCAGTCAGGGGAAAGGCATCGGATGTGGTCTCCAATTTTATCTAGTATGTCACCAGTCAGGGAAAGGCATCGGATGTGGTCTCCAATTTTATCTAGTATGTCACCAGTCAGGGAAAGGCATCGGATGTGGTCTCCAATTTTATCTAGTATGTCACCAGTCAGGGAAAGGCATCGGATGTATGTCACCAGTCTCGGATGTGGTCTCAATTTTATCTAGTATGTCACCAGTCAGGGAAAGGCATCGGATGTGGTCTCCAATTTTATCTAGTATGTCACTAGTCTATGACATAGTTATAGGGAAAGGTATCGGATGTGGTCTCCAATTTTATCTAGTATGTCACCAGTCAGGGAAAGGCATCGGATGTGGTCTTCAATTTGATTAAGTATGTCATCAGTATGAACAAGTATAGACTTGGTCAAGGTCGAAATAAGGGACATTGTGTGATCTGAATTTGTATGCCATACATGGTAAAAGCAGTCAAAAGCGCAAGGGATGTGTGTGCTCCAAATATGGTCATCTAAATATGTCATCAGTATAGAAAGGCAGCCAATGTGGTCTCCAATTTGATCAAGTGTGTCATCAGTCAGGTCAGACAGGCAAAGGGTCTGATGACATCGCCAATTTGATCATGTCACCAGTCAACATAGGTCAGACAGGGTAAAGGGTCTGATGTCTGTCACCAATTTGATCAAGTGTGTCATCAGCATAGGTCATCTTGGTAAAGGGACTGATGGCATCGCCAATTTGATCAAGTGTGTCATCAACATAGGCCAGACAGGGTAAAGGGCCTGATGTCATCGCCAATTTGATCAAGTGTGTCATCAGCATAGGTTAGACAGGGTAAAGGGCCTGATGTCATCGCCAATTTGATCAAGTGTGTCATCAGCATAGGTCAGACAGGGTAAAGGGACTGATGCCATCGCCAATTTGATCAAGTATATCATCAGTATAGTGTATAGGCTAGGATCTGATGCGATTCCTTACTTAATCAAATTTGCCATCATCGTGGGACAAAGAGGAAAGAATCTGATGTGGTCCCAAATATTTCATCCGTATGGGACATAGTGAAGGGTCAAAGATGAGAACCCTGAATATCACTGCAAAGATTCTGTTTCCTTCCAGTCCGGGGTCCTGAGTCCAAGTGACATTGACAGAGTCATGTATGATGGCCTGGGGCCCCGCTATGCCTTCATCGGACCCCTGGAGACAATGCACCTCAATGCTGATGGTAAGTACTTGCACCAGAGTTTACTGAAAATGCCAACCTAGTTTCATGTCTTTTACCTCAGAAGTGAGGGGATGCTTATAGAACTTTATTATTATTTTCATGCCAACATCTGATTACCATTTGTTTTAAACTATTGTTTCCGGTGCACCTGTTTTTGCAGGAATCGTAGACTACTGCCATCGGTATGCCAATGGCGCCTACAAGGTGTGCGAGACGTTCAAACCGCCCCCGGTGTTGTACGACGTCCCCACGGCCGAGACAGTGCAGCAGGAGCTCAGTCAGACAATTCCACTTGAAGCACTCGCTGACAGACGGAGATGGAGAGACGAACGCCTAGCCTCACTGGCCAAACTCAAACGTGATCTGAACTAACACACCTGCCCCTTAACTGTGTGACTTGTTGTGTCGAATATTTGTGCCGTTAAACTGGTTTCCTTTTAAGTGTCACTTGTCGGTTGTCACCGTAAATCATTGCGCATGGGAGAATGGGAACTAGTCTACCTGTGACGTGTACCTGTCTGTATTGATAATTGTCTGTGTTGTACGGCTGTCCATTGTGTGTGTGTCTGTCTACAAGACAATATTACCGTGTGTCTGAGAGCAACGTTGAAAGTGCGGGTCACTGTTCCACTGTTTACGGATATGTACTAAGCTAGTCTATTCTATTGTGTAAGAGAGGAACACATGTCGAGGTTTTGGCAGCACTAGCGGGTGCATCTCTTTAACAAAGAAATCCACAAGGTCAGATATATATACAAGAGGGGGAGGGTGTGAATTCAAATACACCTCATGTCAAAAGATTCAAATCCACTTGATGTCCCAAGATGATAATATGTATTACTCACAAATAAATATTTGATCACCTTTCAATGTGTGGCTTGATGTTTACAAGACGTCTGAAGCGGCACAGCAGTTAACAGGTTGTATATTGGACCAGCTTAGATACAGCTACAAAGTTCGGCCATCACGCCGAACGTCCGAGTTCGACTCTATATACGGTTCAACATGTGGAATCCCCTATTAGTAACCCTGTCATTTATTGGCTGGAATAACACATTCTTCAACACTGATATTGCGATAATGCTGGATGTGTGTCGGCACTATTTCACACCACACTTCTCTAAAATAATATTGCATTTCTCTCAATACTATCAGCCCTCAGGAAAGCTGCCATGTAATTTATTTAAAAAAATACGTATTTAGATTACAATATTAGATTAAAAAGTTCGAATGCATTAATGCAACGTTGCATCAAATCGAATCTCGCGCCCTCTACCAGCCGAACATTATTTCCAGCGAACGCCATAGAGTTATGTCCCTTGGAGCGCTCTTTACGAATATCTTACGCACAACTTGTGATTGAAGCCACACACCACACGCGATAGTTTACGATGTACGGAGCAATTGTTTACATTTCATATATGGTAAGTGTTCTCTGTTTGGAAGCTGTTCGCCTCGAAGTTTCAATTATTAATTTCAGGCAAGTGGTAAGGGATAATAAGTCTTTTATTGCATCAATAGGAAGCTAAAGTGAGTGCATATGCTGCACTATATATATAATATAGTTCAAAATATTGTGTGAAATTGTGCCAAAGAATACCCAATTACTTTTAAATAGTTAATCTGTCGTCGTATAACAGAGTAACTATAATCTGTTTTTCTTTAATACTCCCCGTGGAACAAATAACCAGCAGAGATGTCTGGATACGTGAGCTATGTAACAAAATGTAATATTAGAGCACTGTGTGGTCAAAAGGGTGTGAGAGTAAATATACCGCCCGTTACAAACTTCTAGCCACGGCTGAGTCATGTCATTTCTCAATTACTTTGAAATAAATATGGTGGTTTCGTCGGATGACAAAGTAGCCATATTTGAAAAAGAATGAAGAATAAACACTAAAACCTTTTCTATCATCTATAATAAATATAATATACACCCTGGTTAGTTTCGTGTTTATCCAGAACTGATGCACCCCACACAACGATTTAATGGACATATCCCCAAGCAACTAGTGTATGTCCCAAAGCGACGTGGCTGTCAAGAACTTCATAACGTGATACGCAGGTACTCATAAATTAAACACATGCATAGTTTCTCAAATCCATACATCTGAAGACAGTATCATTTCCTAGAACCTGTTTCTACTATTTCTCGCTCAAGTCCCTCTTCAGTTTGGCCAAGCCAAGAAGTCTCCTATCCCGCCATTGTCGTCTGCTGTCCAGCTCTGACACTGGACCCGCCACTTGCTCCATTTCTGACTGAACGCGTTCCATCGTGTCACCGTCCATCAGTTCCGGGTCACCGGCTGACCTTTGAACTCGATAGATCACGTCCCGGTAACGGTCACAGAAGCTTACAAAACCTGAAAAGTAAAACGGACATCAGTTGTCTGGAGTCTGGATACCAGATTGGGAGATTGATGACAATGTTTGCATTTAAAGTCACGGTTAAGACATGCATGCGACGGTTAATTGTTATGAGTGAGTGTGGTTTTACGTCGCTACCAGACAATCCTCTAGTCATCAGCAGCATGAGCATTGATCTACATAACTGGGATACGATGACATGCGTCAACCAAATCAGCAAGCCTGACCACCTGATCCCGTTAATGTCCTAATACGACAAACATGGGTTGCTGAAGACCAATTCTAACCCGGCTCTTCAGGTGTCCGAATATGTACGTACCATCTGCGTTAAGATACGCTGTCTCGAAGGGTCCAGCAAAGGCGTATCTCACGCCGAGACCGGACGACATGACGCGGTCCAAGTCAGCCACGCTCACAATACCATCCTGTTGAACACACAACAACATTAACCATAACATATTTACCAAGCTGTCCGATAGGCCACACAAAACATTGACCTATAAATATCTCACCATTCCATCCTGTTGAAGGCACAATACAATCTGACCATGCCCCTCTGTAGGCCACGCAAAACATTGACCTATAAATATCTCACCATTCCATCCTGTTGAAGGCACAATACAGTAAACTATCGCAAAGGAAATCTCACCATCAGCTGTAGGGCACGCAAAACATTACCCCACTATGGCGTCTTGTATGATAAACAAAACATTAACCTATAATTGATTGAGTGAGTGAGTCTGGTTTTCGCCACTTTTAGCAATATCCCAGCAATGTCACGGCGGGGGACACCAGAAAAGGGCTTCACACATTGTACCCATGCTGGGATTAACCTATAAGAACCTCACGATGACATCCTGTTGCAGGCTATGGACAAAAAGCAATTGCAAAAGAAATCTGACCATGCCCCTCTGTAGGGCACACAAAACATTACCCCATGGCATTATCACCATGGCTTCCGGTATGATAAACAATTTCGCCTATAACCAAAACACCTCACACACACACACACACACACACACTCTCTCACACACACACACACACACACACACATCTTGTAAGGCACAGAAAGTATTAACCTTCATAATCTCACCATGACATCCAGTAGGATACATACACCAAAAAGTTCCTTATAATCTGTAAGTGTTCATTCATACATAAATCATCAGAAGTCAATGTTTAACCCGACAACAACAGTTTTGTAACGTTTTTAAAGACATCGTTTTACTTCTTGGAGAACGTGTTTCACTGGTACATCATCATTTGCCACGAACACGTTGCATCATGAAGTCACCGTGTACGTTCAACATATCCTGGAGTACAAAATGGTCCACCTGAATTATGTCTATATGTTCATTCATGTATATGGAATTGTATTGCCATCCTCGATAATCTCCAGGGTATACGTTACGATCACTATAGTGGAGAGTGATCGTAACATACCCTGGAGATTATCGAGGATGTTGTTTTGCATGTTCCGCTTGGAACTAGATTTGACTTGGGCTCTTCCATTTGTGTTGTCGCGAACATAACACTGACATTTCGTTTCTATGAATAATGTGCAGCTTTGTCAGTATGATGCTTAACGACCGGCCGTATGATATTCTTGGTATTGCCTCGGATTTTTGTAAATAAATAGACAACATTGAAGGATATAGACGATTTGTTATAAAACAACTAAAAATGTCCAGCATCACCTACGAAGAAAAACAACAACATTGTATGGCTCGTCTCAGTGACTGAAAGAGTATCGTGTTCAGAACAAAACAATGGTTGAGAAACATTTTTATCCTCTTGCTAAAATGTGTTTGGGGATATAATTTTGCCATTGTGACGATATATCTAGGCTATCGCCATATGTATTGCGTAAGGTAACATGTTTACCCTTTCTCCAAAATGTCCATTCTCACGAATTTACCCTATTGTTAACATTTCCATGTTTACGCCTTGTGCTTACCCAATTGTTAACATTTCCATGTTGACTCCATGCATTTGCCCTATTGTTAACATGTCCATGTTGACGGCATGTGTTTACCCTATTGTTAACATTTCCATGTTGACGCCATGTGTTTACCCTATTACTAACATCTCCATGTTGATGCCAAGTGTTTACCCTATTGTTAGCATTAACATGTTGACGGCATGTTTTTACCCTAATGTTAACATTAACATGTTGATGTATTTACCATTGTTATTTACCCATGTATTTACCCTATTGTTAACATTAACATGTGGACGCCATGTGTTTACCCTATTGTTAACATTTCCATGTTGGCTTAGTGCATGTACCCTAATGCTAACATTTGACGGCATGTGTTTACCCTATTGTTAACATTTCCTTGTTGACGACATGTGATTACCCTATTGTTAATATTTCCATGATGATGCCATGTGATTACCCTATTGTTAACATTAACATGTAGACGCCATGTGATTACCCTATTGTTAACATGAACATGTTGAACCCATGTGCTTACCCTATTGTTAACATTTCCATGTTGACGCCATGTGTTTACCCTATTGTTAACATTTCCATGTTGACGCCATGTGTTTACCCTATTGTTAACATCATCATGTTTACGCCATGTGTTTACCCTATTGTTAACATCTCCATGTTGATGCCATGTGATTACCCTATTGTTAACATTAACATGTAGACGCCATGTGATTACCCTATTGTTAACATTAACATGTTGAACCCATGTGCTTACCCTATTGTTAACATTTCCATGTTGACGCCATGTGTTTACCCTATTGTTAACATTTCCATGTTGACGCCATGTGTTTACCCTATTGTTAACATTTCCATGTTGACGGCATCTGTTTACCCTATTACTAACAACTCCATGTTGACGCCATGTTTTTACCCTATTTCCATAGAGATCTTTTTGGAACGTAATATGTTTACCCTTTCGCCAAAATGTCCGCTGTGATGAAACGCGTTGACCATCTTGCCAACCTGTCCATAGTGATGTTACATGGTTATCCTGCTGCTAACATTTAGAAGGCGACGAATGTGCGTAGCTTGGTGCTTACATTTCTGTGGTGAAGAATATGCTATTAAGCGCTAAGAATAAGATGATAAGTACGTAAGTTGACGCGGTGACGTTTACCCTGATAAGACGCCAGCCTTCTCCCAGGATAGCGTAGTGGATACGGTTGAGAACGAAGCCGTCAATCTCCCGGTTGAGAATGATGGTGTCCTGTCCAATGCAGTCCATCAACGTCTTTGCTGTGGGAACGACGTCCTCGGCAGTCCAAGGGGCGGGGATGAGCTCCACCAGTGGGGCGTAGAAAGGTGGGTTGGTCTGCAGGGAACAAAATCTTGTAGAAAAAGATACACCCCAAGTGACTCTTAAAACAATTAATACGTTTAACGATTATTATTTACCTGATCTGATTTGATGAGGCGGGCAGATCCTGCCTTGAAATTTGAGTGTTGCGCTGCACCCAGCAAACTGTCTACTATTTGTTAATAGTAGAATCTGGACCATGCCGGCATCATGAACATCGATCTACGCAATTGGGATACGATGACGTGTCAACCAAGACAGCGAGATTTACCACATGTTTACTCGGTTCAATGCATTGGTGTGTTTCTTGGTAGAATGTCTTCAACTTGTTTAATAGCAGTAATACGAACAAATCTGTTTACTGGTTTGAATAAAGTGAGAAGCGTTACAATGAACATACTAATAACCAAGTGGCTTGCGTAGAAAATGTTCCAATGTGTTTGCGTATTGGGTGAAATACACAGAACATATATCAGCACGTCGCTTGTATATTTTAGTAGGGAGTATTGTAAATGGGTGGGTCAGGTTTATAACATACCGGGTGGACGACGATGAACCTTGATCTGTTAGATAGTTTCTCTGAGATCAGTGATGGTAGCAAGGCGCTGGTGGAGCTCGCCAGGATTACATCACCCGACACCTGGCTGTCTAACTCTGTCCATACTTGCTGTTTGAGCTCAAGTCGCTCCGGGACACATTCCTGTGACAATGGAGACACATGACATACATCAGTTGTTCTTACCCATTTCTTGCAACTAGAGGCGGTGGGATAGCCTAATGGTTAAAGCTTTTGCTCGTCACGCTGAAGACCCCCCGGGTTCGATTCCCCACATGGGTACAATTTCTGGTGTCCCCCGCAGTGATATCGCTGGAATATTGCTAAAAGCGGCGTAAAACCATATTCACTCACTCACTCTTGCAACTATATCTCAGTGTCCATAAACATTCCATTAGAAGCCATATATCGGTTGAGCGTGTCACATATCAATTGTCTTTAAACGTTCCACAAGGGGCCATATACATGTATATAAATTATCCGTGAACATTTCCCCTCATATGTTTCAGTTGCCCTTGCAATTGCTTAGACACAAATTCAGGTGCAAAAGACAGTGTGCCCCCATATATTTGATGGAGTTATTCGATGGTCATGTATTTGTTACGGGTACCGTAGTTTTTTTTCTACATTGAATTTGCAGTTTGTCGACGACTCTCTTGAAAACGTTTCGTTATAATCTTTTTTTTTGTCAAATCAAGTACTTTCTATTGCCCGACAGTTCATATAAGATACTCTTAATCAAAGATTACACGAAACGAACGTTTATATCAGTTGCCAGGTAACTTTACTTGAATGGCACATCACAACTGTACCGGGTCCTGTTTCACAAAGCGATCTTAGCGCTACGACTGTCGTAACTCTATGTTAAAGTATGGGAGCTACGATGGTCGTAGCGCTATGATAGCTTGGAGTAGCCTGAACCAGACGTTGACAGTATTCTCCCACTTACCTGGATGTAGAAGGCGCCCTGAAGACAGTCTTTGACGGAACCCACGGGGGAGATGCGGTCCAGCTGCTGCTGAGCACTAAGAGTACCCCGGGGCAGCCCCTCCTCCTGAAGCTTCTCCAGCTGGGCCCGGATGTCGTCCAGGGCCCGGGACACCTGCTCCGGGTCCACGTCATACAGGCTCACCTTGTAGCCTGCACAGGCGAACAGCATACACCAACTCCGTCCAATCAGGCCACTGTGAACGTGAGTGAGTGAGTGAGTTGGTTTTACGCCTCTTTTAGCAATATTCCAGCAATATCACTTCGGGGAAACCAGAAATGGTCTCCACACATTTACCCATGTGGGAAATCGAACCCTGGTTTTCGGCGTGACGAGCAAACGCTTTAACCACTAGGCTACCCCATCGCCCCATATCTTAAGTGAAAGGAGTATGACAATAGACTATATACCAAACTCTGAGTAATGTGATCCCAAGACTTACAAATCGCTCAGCAACATCAGATGTGTCCGTTTAAAAACACGACACAGATATTGAGCCAAAAGCCTTGGAATGAGAAGTATCACCTGCACTTGACATGGTGCCTGTATGTATGGTTGTTGTATTTGGAGACAGATGGCAGTTGCAGTCTGCTATGTCGATCTTCATCAACACAGCTTACACAGTCACTAAAGTTCCTAATTGTCTCTTTTGTTAAAATACACCCATTAAAGTGATTGTGCGTAATACATGCACACTGTTGAGGGTTTGGGGCTCTGAACCTTTCAGCCACCCCATGCACAATTAAATATGGAATGGATGAGGCGGTTTAACTGTTCATTTATTCCAACTGAACTGTGCCTGAACCCTTGTACAAAAAGTCCTGGAAGTGAAGGGGCAACTCTGATGATTTGTCTCATAATTTTGGACACCCGAATAAAAATCTTGTTTAAACAAACGATCATTATTTTGTTGTCCTTTTCGCTACTTTTTATGAGTGGGTCTGTCGATTTCATGTGACTGTGCAAAGTTTGATTTTGTTGCATTTATTAGATTTTGTGTTAGTGAGCAATTCATCGGTCTCAAATGAAGTCAAACGTACTATAGTATCAGATAAAACAAATTGAAGCGAGAGAATGTGCCGCATGTAACCCTGTCTGTCACTAATGAATGTAACCCTGCGCTCTGCGTTGCATGATCATAATTTAAACCCTGAAGCATTCATTCAGTCATTCAGATAAGTGTTCATCATTAAACTCTTAGTCATTCATTCAGATGTACGTTCATCAATACAACCACCAAACCATTCACTGAGTTAATTAGTTGATATTATTAAAAACTCACGATGCGCAAGTGATGATAATACACACTATGCAGATCTAGATCCGATCACCTGCAGTCGATCTAGGTTATCCGTGTTGGTGTACTCGGAGGACGGACCAAGCAAACACACAACGTGGAGTAATCTATATAGACATTCATGCATCCAGATTTAAACGATCTACAATGTACTAAAATGTTCCATCAAAAAAATAAAAAGTCAGTGGAAGAACTCGCCTACTTCCAACTTTCATAGTGTGTGTTTTACTCATATGTGCATTTAATCACCGTGTTTGGCTACACATCAAAATAGGATGCATATGAAATGTCCTAGTAGGATTTCAGGAACAGAAATCATCACCCAAACGCAACTTAAGCTGTCTTCTAGCCAGCTCTCAATAGAAGAACTCAATAGCATAAAGGACGTCTTGGCCGCAGCATCTGTAAGAAAGTATAATAATTTGTACCTACTTATTTATACATGTATTTGTACCCAGCTGTTGTATTTGTATTTTATTGAATACCGATATCCGAACATGGCCTCTTTCAAATGCGTCACCACACCTTTTTGAACGAATGTACAACTAATAATGTGCAGAGATATAAATACACACTACATCCACAGGACCAGCCAAATTTCCACATACTGCACCTTCACCCACCTGCCAATGACTGCAACTTTCTCCTCACGAACGGGCGTGCTGACGGTGTCGGCCATGATGTGTCGTCTGCTGATGGTAAGCTGCGCTTCACTCACTGCGCATGACACTCCCGGTCGTGACAGGAATGAGATAAACCAGGGATAATCTACGTCTTATATAGTCTCCCTGTAATTTTGTAGACGTGATCAGACACTACAAACATGAAAAGGTATCCTGTTGTGCACCAACATATTTTTACCTTCCAAAGGTTAGGATCTTGTACATACCACTCTTCTGAATCTCTAATAACGGAAATTTTGACTCATTCAACATTAATATATTTCATTAAATCGATGTCAGTAATGCGAGATGACTGGAGTGATATTCCCAAGAAGGGTTTACTCTGTGTTTCGGCAGTAATACCAGAATGAGTAGGTGCATTTGACCTTTCATCTGTGGTTTCCAACCAACACCTTGAGCAAAGGGGCGTTACTCTCATCTGCACGCATTCGTGACCAACTCGTGTTATTCCGGGACAAGCCGAATAGCTTGGAGGTTACGGAAAGGGGCGAGTGGTGTCGAATGATCTGCACGAGCATTTGTGACCAACTCGTGTTATTCCGGGACAAGCCGAATACAGTCTCGTGCCCCTATAGAAGGAATTCAGAATGAACACAACTACTTCCAACATAAACGACAACTCCATTTCTGTTAAATTTAAACAGTAATAAGCATTACTTAAACACTCGAAAACTGCTGCTTTTTAAAGATTTTAAAGTTTGCTTTAAACAATAATACTGATGATGAATGATGATGTTCTAAGTTCTAACGTAATTCTTATCAGGTGCTCACCTTAATTCCAAATGTATATTTCTGAATACGGTTTATGAATCGCAAATGGGATATATTTCATGAATAGGCAATTAATATAATAATCCCCAAGACTGATAATGAATATGTGATGCCAGAATGACGTATCCCTAGTGAAGTGAAATGAAATGTAAGCAAAGTGCTAAAGATTAAGGCGATAAACAATTATTAATACATCGCTTATATACTCGTATAGTCCGCTTGGGTTCAAATGAGAACGACAAATGATTAAATAACTCGAAATTGGGATAAGTGCACGAAACATATATAAGACACATGGTCCTGAAAGCTCTGTACCCAACAGGATCTGAAATATAGCTAGAATATTGCTGAACGTGGCGTAAAACTAGACTCACTCACTCATTTATAAGACATTTGTTCGCGAGTCCTGCGAAGGATCAAAGGTTGCTACACGTAACTGACATAACAAAATAATATATTGCATGTTGGTGGGAAAGACGCGCATTTCAAGATGTATGGCATGTTTTGTATGAGTCTGTGACTATGGTTTCACCCCGCTTTGTTGCAGTATTCCAGTAATATCAAGGCGGGTTGGCATTAGAAATGGTCGCCACACAACGTACACATGTGGGCAATAGAACACGGTTTCTGGGCGTGGCGAGCGAACACCCCAACACCCCAACACCCACTCGTGTTATTCCGGGGCAAGCCGAATACAGTCTCGTGCCCCTCTAGAAGAAATAGATCTAGTACATGTGTAACACATACCTGGTTAATTCAACCATGTAGTTTTGACAATGTGTGTGATTTCAAAAAGGGAATAATAATAAAGAAGAATATATTTATTATTTTTACTCATTTTGCAAATATTATTATATATCATTTCAAAATAACATCCATTTCTATTCTTCCATTTTGCATGGGGTTGATCATGGTGATGCAATAGGCATAACGATCTTAAGTGATCATGGTATTACAACATCTGCGTGATGCCTGTTATCTACTGGATATGTAAAATCACACGATGATAAAACTAAAACTAAATGTACCCCATTACCCATCGCACTCCAACTCCAGATACAGCTACAGTTTTTTTCATGTATTAGGAAAACGGACACATTATGTAATATAGATAGAAGCAATCAGATAAACTGTTGATAGAACAACACCATGATAGTTGTAGGTTGTTAAATAATCATGGTTTAAAAAGGAGATTAAATATCTTCACATTTCCCACATCTTGTGTTAACCACACATATTCAAATCCAAGTCTAAACAGAATATTGTTAAAATATGAGTAGCCCATGTGGTACAGCCAGAGTCATCCATTAGGCAGCATTGGCAGTCTGCGTTCATCCAAATACAGTAGCCTGCACCAATACTTAATAGCCCTTGTGGTGTTGACAAGTTGGAGAGGGGCTGTGCCACATTCTCCCCAAACCATTGTTTTGAGAAACCATTTACACATTTTATACTGAACATCTTCAATAATTCAATAATAATGAGGTGCCATATACTTCTGCACCATAACACACTATAGGAACAATCATAGCATCAAATATCTTTAATAAATCTGGACATGGTATATTTCCAACTTTCTTTTAATATCTGTACAATGTCATAATAGCCTTTTCACTCTGTACACCAAGAGTAGTCAGTGCTTTAGTCCAAATAAGCCTAGGTGTTAACACAATACCCAGATATCTATAAAAAGACACACTTTCAAGATACACACCCTACAATTTTAATTTTTAAAAAAAATATCAATAGTGCACTGGTCAACCAATTCAGAGCACTGTCATTCTCCAAAATTCAAAGCAAAATCACTGATTATGTGTTGAACTATGTTTGTATGCACAGCCCTAAAGTATAATAAAGTAACATCACTGATTATGTGTTGAACTATGTTTGTATGCACAGCCCTAAAGTATAATAAAGTAACATCACTGATTATGTGTTGAACTATGTTTGTATGCACAGCCCTAAAGTATAATAAAGTAACATCACTGATTATGTGTTGAACTATGTTTGTATGCACAGCCCTAAAGTATAATAAAGTAACATCACTGATTATGTGTTGAACTATGTTTGTATGCACAGCCCTAAAGTATAATAAAGTAACATCACTGATTATGTGTTGAACTATGTTTGTATGCACAGCCCTAAAGTATAATAAAGTAACATCACTGATTATGTGTTGAACTATGTTTGTATGCACAGCCCTAAAGTATAATAAAGTAACATCACTGATGATGTGTTGAACTATGTTTGTATGCACAGCCCTAAAGTATAATAAAGTAACATCACTGATTATGTGTTGAACTATGTTTGTATGCACAGCCCTAAAGTATAATAAAGTAACATCACTGATTATGTGTTGAACTATGTTTGTATGCACAGCCCTAAAGTATAATAAAGTAACATCACTGATTATGTGTTGAACTATGTTTGTATGCACAGCCCTAAAGTATAATAAAGTAACATCACTGATTATGTGTTGAACTATGTTTGTATGCACAGCCCTAAAGTATAATAAAGTAACATCACTGATTATGTGTTGAACTATGTTTGTATGCACAGCCCTAAAGTATAATAAAGTAACATCACTGATTATGTGTTGAACTATGTTTGTATGCACAGCCCTAAAGTATAATAAAGTAACATCACTGATTATGTGTTGAACTATGTTTGTATGCACAGCCCTAAAGTATAATAAAGTAACATCACTGATTATGTGTTGAACTATGTTTGTATGCACAGCCCTAAAGTATAATAAAGTAACATCACTGATTATGTGTTGAACTATGTTTGTATGCACAGCCCTAAAGTATAATAAAGTAACATCACTGATTATGTGTTGAACTATGTTTGTATGCACAGCCCTAAAGTATAATAAAGTAACATCACTGATTATGTGTTGAACTATGTTTGTATGCACAGCCCTAAAGTATAATAAAGTAACATCACTGATTATGTGTTGAACTATGTTTGTATGCACAGCCCTAAAGTATAATAAAGTAACATCACTGATTATGTGTTGAACTATGTTTGTATGCACAGCCCTAAAGTATAATAAAGTAACATCACTGATTATGTGTTGAACTATGTTTGTATGCACAGCCCTAAAGTATAATAAAAGTAACATCACTGATGATGTGTTGAACTATGTTTGTATGCACAGCCCTAAAGTATAATAAAGTAACATCACTGATTATGTGTTGAACTATGTTTGTATGCACAGCCCTAAAGTATAATAAAGTAACATCACTGATTATGTGTTGAACTATGTTTGTATGCACAGCCCTAAAGTATAATAAAGTAACATCACTGATGATGTGTTGAACTATGTTTGTATGCACAGCCCTAAAGTATAATAAAGTAACATCACTGATTATGTGTTGAACTATGTTTGTATGCACAGCCCTAAAGTATAATAAAGTAACATCACTGATTATGTGTTGAACTATGTTTGTATGCACAGCCCTAAAGTATAATAAAGTAACATCACTGATTATGTGTTGAACTATGTTTGTATGCACAGCCCTAAAGTATAATAAAGTAACATCACTGATTATGTGTTGAACTATGTTTGTATGCACAGCCCTAAAGTATAATAAAGTAATGCAAAAAGACTCCATTGCAGCATTTAATCCAACTTGTTAACTGCTGAATAATTGCTGATATCAAATTATATGATTATTATCATGTAGCAGATCTATTCTAATATCACCAGGGTTATCATGCTCCAAATGATCAATATACATGTTGACAGAAGGACTCGCCCGAACACCTCCCGTTCATGGACATTCTAAAACGTTCGAGCGAACGCGCATTTGAAATTGACATTTTTTCTGCTGCATCCCGTGCAGATTAGCATGTGGTTGCTACACTTCGGTTCTTGACTTTTATGAGAGCAGTGACACTTTGGTGACTGTCTCCTTTTGTGTCTTTCTGATATAAATGAATGAATTTGAAGTAACCTTTGAATATTGTGTATCTAATTTGTAGACATCATTTGAGAAACTAGAAATTTGATAGTTATTGAAGAATTCATTGAACGCATTAGAGATCACACATTTGGTGTCTCCTTTGTGTAGTGTTGTATTTGGACACGCCTTTGTAGAGTTCCAATTTTTGAACACGCCATTGAACAGTGTCATATCTGGACACTCTCTTATAGTGTCAATATTTGGAGACACATATTGTGTCATAATTGGACACATAATTATTTCTGTAAATATATTTGTACATATTGGGGATTATAAACTCTTGGGAATAAAACTGTAAAAAAACTACAGAAAAGTGCTCTGTTGTCCTTTGACTACGTAATTTACCAGCTTCCACTGCGTTCCAACATGTATAGCAAATGTATACTCTCAAACTGGCTTCAAGCCATAAAACTACAGTACTCAGGACAAGTTTCATTGGTAAAAATCACAAATAGCAGAATGTACATCTGTCTTAAAAGTTCATCTTCAAATATATGTACTTTTAAGGCAATGTATGTATTTTCATGGTAGTGTATTAGCATGCTGATCATACTGTGTTTTTTTATATATACATGTGGCTTGAATTTTAACAATATTTAGTTTTTCACAACCTGTCAGCTTGATATCGGTGAAATGTCCAAAGTGATGAGTGTGTATGGTGCTGGGATTAGAACCTATGATCATAGTTTTCTGGTGTGACTAAGAGACACAACTCTGCACAGCAAATTGCCCCGCCTTGAATGCCAGGGCCACCGTGTACCGTCATTACAATGAATAGTAGTGCTAATAATTTGTCTTGCTGCTAAAACACACTTGATTGGCGAAATACATTTACAATATATAAAATAATAAAGCAACAATGAAAGATTTGCATGAAGTTCAAGAAAATCAGCCCCCATTGCCATTACGAGAACTACTTCATTTTAAAAACCATTGGAGGTAACAAAAGACCAGTGAAGTCTGAAATAGAGTATAACATTTTCGGTGCATGCGTAGACTAATTGACTTTCTACACATGCGCACCGGTAATGGAAAAGGGCGACAACGCGACAATGCGACATATATTTTGCCGCATTGTCACGTGCACGTGTCGCGTTTTAGTCAATACGTTATAATACATACTATACTCAATATTTTAACAATGCGCGACATGCGACAATGCGACAACGCAACATTTCATCAAAATGTCGCGTTGTCGCATTGTCGTGTGTCGCGTTTTAGTCAATATTTAGGCTTTTTTTTACACTTCTTAAATAGGGCGACAATGCGACAACGCGACAATGCGACAAATGGGCGAAATGTCGCATTGTCGCGCTTTGGTTAATTTTGCCTCATTTTGCTTGTATTTGAGAGGGCGACAACTCGACAATGCGACAACGTCCCTTCCAGGATTCCATAGTTTACGCTGTGTTTCGGCAAT
This sequence comes from Haliotis rubra, assembly GCF_003918875.1. Classification (NCBI taxonomy): domain Eukaryota; kingdom Metazoa; phylum Mollusca; class Gastropoda; order Lepetellida; family Haliotidae; genus Haliotis; species Haliotis rubra. The sequence continues at coordinate 617,956 of NW_025764992.1, read as the reverse complement.
AATACCAGAATGAGTAGATGCGTTTTACCTTTCATCCGTGGCTTCCAACAAACACCTTGAGCAAAGAGGCGTTACTCTCATCTGCACGCATTCGTGACCAACTCGTGTTATTCCGGGACAAGCCGAATACAGTCTCGTGCCCCTCTAGAAGATGAGGTGAGGTGAAATTGGGTTTAACGTCGTGCTTGAGAATATTTCGCTCATATGACGACGTGCATGCGTGTGTATGTGTATGTGCGGCTGCTTGTACTAGCCCAGACTTCAGCTGGTTTTATAGTGCTAGCCCACTGAGTTACCATGCCGCAGTGAAGCATGAATACCCCACTCAGACATATTATACTGATTCCGAGCCGACCAGTCCTTGTTGTGCCCATTAATGCCGAGCGCCAGGCAGGGATCAACAAGTACCATATTTTAACGTCTTTTCCCTCTAGAAGGAATTCAGAATGAACACAACTACTTCCAACATAAACGACAACTCATTTCTGTTTAATTCCAACAGTAATAAGCATTACTTAAACACTCGAAAACTGCTGCTTTTTAAAGATTTTAAAGTTTGCTTTAAACAATAATACTGATGATGATGTTCTAAGTTCTAACGTAATTCTTATCAGGTGCTCACCTTAATTCCAAATGTATATATCTGAATACGGTTTATGAATCGCAAATGGGATATATTTCATGAATATGCAATTAAAATAACAGTCCTCAAACACGGAACCCGGGTTCTGGGCGTGGCGAGGTAACACCCCAACCACTTGGGCTATCCTACTGCCCCTGACTACATAGAGATGTTAATCAGTCCGAAAATGATGTTCGGCCGCGAAAGTGCAAGGAGGTTTCGACGCCCCCATTGGAATGACCAGTCAGTCTGCACGTGAGTCAGTAAGTAAGTTTAGTTTTACGCCGCACTCAGCAATATTCCAGCTATATGGCGGCGGTCTGTAAATAATCGAGTATGGACCAGACAATCCAGTGATTAACAGCATGACCACAGACTGCTCATGATGTTACAGTTATATGTTTAATACCTTCAACCCGTGAGTAATGATAAAGAACAATTACTACACGTATAAGTGTAGCTTTCATGAAATATATCCACAGTTTTACGAAAGACGATACACTCGTTAATTAATGAGGGAGTTAAAAATCGCCCAGTTCATAAAAATCGTTTGTGAAATACACTGAGTGCTCCTATCACTTCAAGTGCACTAGAACTTCTTTTGTCAGCAACCCTATCGTAATTCCAACCTTATCGCAACGCCCTAAGTGACGTACGTCACAATATATAATCGTCATGGTCGAAGATTGGTGCCGTTCTACAGTTAAGAGTGAGTGAGTGCGTGAGTATGTTTTACGCCGCCTGTAGCAATAATTCAGCAATATCACGTCGGGGGACACCAGAAAAAGGCTTCACACATTGTACCAATGTGGGGAATCGAACCCGGGGCCCATTCGTGACGAGCGAAGGCTTTAATCACTTGTCTCTCCGACTGCCCCGCTAGATGTTGTGGTTTTCTAAGGCAGCGAGCGTGATCATGACCTCTCACGACAGGAAATACAAGAATTCCGATCCTCGTTTCATGAAATCAGTTTGACTCAAATGATGGCAAGATAGTTTCTTTTAAGGTATCGAATTTAAAGAAATTTTACTTTGTAGGTATATCAACAGAAAGAGTGACGTCATCTACTACGCGCATCCATCTACTACTAAGATTACCATATGATAAGGGATTATGTTTTTAATATTTGTGTAGTCTGTTATCTTTTTGTAGCATGTCTACAATGGTGGTGACCCTTGAAGATCCAGGTTAGAATCGGTCTTCAGCAACCCATCCTTGTCCCATGCGACTAACGGGATCGGGGGACTCGATGACTTGGTTGACACATGTATCGTATTCGAATTGCGTAGATCGATTCTCATGCTGTTGATCCAGACTCAGTTATTTACAGACCGCCCCATACAGCTGGAATACTCACTTCGGGACTTGTGTGTTTGCAGACATCGTAGACCAAATGAACATGTCAAATGCTGACTAGTCTAGTGACTGTCGAGACCATGCAAATGACCACTCTCACTGTTGCAGGTAAATCCCCCCTACTTTATCCCGCTGGTGGAGCTTATCCCAGCCCCTTGGACGTCCCCGGATGTGACACTGAGGACCCGGGCTCTCATGGAGGAAGTGGGACAGTCGCCCGTTACCCTCAACAAGGAGGTCCCAGGATTTGCCCTCAACCGCATCCAATATGCCATCATCAACGAATGTTGGGACATGGTCAAAGTAAGGCACCTGATGTGGTCTAATTTGATCTATTATGTCACCAATATAGGACATAGTCAGGAAAAGGCATCGGATGTGGTCTCCAATTTTATCTAGTATGTCACTAGTATATGACATAGTTATAGGGAAAGATATTTGATGGCGTCTCCAATTTGATTAAGTATGTCATCAGTATGAACAAGTATAGACTTGGTCAAGGTCGAAATAAGGGATATTGTGTGTTCTGAGTTTGTATGCCATACATGGTAAAAGCTAAGAATCTGTGTGCCCCAAATATGTGAAATATGGTATCAGTATAGAATGAGCCATGCTCTCAAATTTGACCAAGTGTGTCATCAACATAGGCCAGACAGGGTAAAGGGCCTGATGGCATCGCCAGTTTGATCAAGTGTGTCATCAACATAGGTCAGACAGGGTAAAGGGTCTGATGGCATCGCCAGTTTGATCAAGTGTGTCATCAGCATAGGTCAGACAGGGTAAAGAGCCTGATGTCATCGCCAGTTTGATCAAGTGTGTCATCAACATAGGTCAGACAGGGTAAAGGGTCTGATGCCATCGCCAATTTGATCAAGTATATCATCAACATAGGTCAGACAGGGTAAAGGGTCTGATGTCATCGCCAGTTTGATCAAGTGTGTCATCAACATAGGTCAGACAGGGTAAAGGGTCTGATGGCATCGCCAATTTGATCAAGTATATCATCAACATAGGTCAGACAGGGTAAAGGGTCTGATGCCATCACCAGTTTGATCAAGTGTGTCATCAGCATAGGTCAGACAGGGTAAAGAGCCTGATGTCATCGCCAGTTTGATCAAGTGTGTCATCAACATAGGTCAGACAGGGTAAAGGGTCTGATGCCATCGCCAATTTGATCAAGTATATCATCAACATAGGTCAGACAGGGTAAAGGGCCTGATGTCATCGCCAGTTTGATCAAGTGTGTCATCAACATAGGCCAGACAGGGTAAAGGGTCTGATGGCATCGCCAGTTTGATCAAGTGTGTCATCAACATAGATCAGACAGGGGAAAGGGCCTGATGTCATCGCCAATTTGATCAAGTGTGTCATCAGCATAGGTCAGACAGGGTAAAGGGTCTGATGCCATCGCCAATTTGATCAAGTGTGTCATCAGCATAGGTCAGACAGGGTAAAGGGTCTGATGCCATCGCCAATTTGATCAAGTGTGTCATCAACATAGGTCAGACAGGGTAAAGGGTCTGATGCCATCGCCAATTTGATCAAGTGTGTCAGCATAGGTCAGACAGGGTAAAGGGCCTGATGGCATCGCCAATTTGATCAAGTGTGTCATCAGCATAGGTCAGACAGGGTAAAGGGCCTGATGGCATCGCCAATTTGATCAAGTGTGTCATCAACATAGGTCAGACAGGGTAAAGGGCCTGATTGCATCGCCAATTTGATCAAGTGTGTCAGCATAGGTCAGACAGGGTAAAGGGCCTGGCCTTTGATCTAGTGTGTCATGGTCAGACAGGGTAAAGGGCCATCTCCAATTTGATCAAGTGTGTCATCAGCATAGGTCAGACAGGGTAAAGGGACTGATGGCATCGCCAATTTGATCAAGTGTGTCATCAACATAGGTCAGACAGGGTAAAGGGCCTGATGCCATCGCCAATTTGATCAAGTGTGTCATCAACATAGGTCAGACAGGGTAAAGGGCCTGATGTCATCGCCAATTTGATCAAATCATAGGTGTAAAGGCCATCAACATAGGTCAGACAGGGTAAAGCCTGATGGCATCGCCAATTCGATCAAGTGTGATGGCATCAGCGATAGGTCAGATAGGTCAGACAGGGTAAAGGGCCTGATGTCATCGCCAATTTGATCAAGTGTGTCATCAACATAGGTCAGACAGGGTAAAGGGCCTGATGGCATCGCCAATTTGATCAAGTGTGTCAGCATAGGTCAGACAGGGTAAAGGGCCTGATGGCATCGCCATCAAGTGTGTCATCAACATAGGCCAGACAGGGTAAAGGGCCTGATGTCATCGCCAATTTGATCAAGTGTGTCATCAGCATAGGTCAGACAGGGTAAAGGGACTGATGGCATCGCCAATTTGATCAAGTATGTCATCAGTATAGGTCAGACAGGGTAAAGGGTCCTGATGCCATCGCCAATTTGATCAAGTGTGTCAGCATAGGTCAGACAGGGTAAAGGGCCTGATGCCATCGCCAATTTGATCAAGTGTGTCATCAACATAGGTCAGACAGGGTAAAGGGCCTGATGCCATCGCCAATTTGATCAAGTGTGTCAGCATAGGTCAGACAGGGTAAAGGGCCTGATGTCATCGCCAATTTGATCAAGTGTGTCATCAACATAGGTCAGACAGGGTAAAGGGCCTGATGGCATCGCCAATTCGATCAAGTGTGTCAGCATAGGTCAGACAGGGTAAAGGGCCTGATGGCATTGCCAATTTGATCAAGTGTGTCATCAACATAGGCCAGACAGGGTAAAGGGCCTGATGTCATCGCCAATTTGATCAAGTGTGTCATCAGCATAGGCCAGACAGGGTAAAGGGCCTGATGTCATCGCCAATTTGATCAAGTGTGTCATCAACATAGGTCAGACAGGGTAAAGGGCCTGATGCCATCGCCAATTTGATCAAGTATGTCATCAGCATAGGTCAGACAGGGTAAAGGGTCTGATGCCATTCCAATTTGATCAAATTTGCCATAGGTCATCGTGGGACAGAGATCAAGAAAGAATCTGATGTGGTCCCAAATATTTCATCAGTATGGGACATAGTGAAGGGTCAAAGATATATGAGAACCCTGAATATCACTGCAAAGATTCTGTTTCCTTCCAGTCCTGGGGTCCTGAGTCCAAGTGACATAGACAGAGTCATGTATGATGGCCTGGGGCCCCGCTATGCCTTCATCGGACCCCTGGAGACAATGCACCTCAATGCTGATGGTAAGCACTTTCACCAGAGTTTACTGAAAAAGTCAACCTAGTTTCATGTCTTTTACCTCAGAAGTGAGGGGTTGCTTATAGAACTTTGTTATTATTTTAATGCCAGCATTTTTATTTTAATTCCTGTTAGTGTCACTTGTCGGTTGTCACCGTTAGTCATTGCGCATTGGAGAAGGGGAACTAGTCTACCTGTGACGTGTACCTGTCTGTATTGATAATTGTCTGTGTTGTACGGCTGTCCATTGTGTGTGTGTCTGTCTACGAGACAATATTGCCGTGTGTCTGAGAGCAACGTTGAAAGTTCGGGTCACTGTTCCACTGTTTACGGATATGTACTAAGCTAGTCTATTCTATTGTGTAAAGAGGAACACATGTCGAGGTTTCGGCAGCACTAGCGGGTGCATCTCTTTAACAAAGAAATCCACAAGGTCAGATATATATACAAGAGGGGGAGGGTGTGAATTCAAATACACCTCATGTCAAAAGATTCAAATCCACTTGATGTCCCAAGATGATAATATGTATTACTCACAAATAAATATTTGATCACCTTTCAATGTGTGGCTTGATGTTTACAAGTCGTCTGAAGTGGCACAGCAGTTAACAGGTTGTATATTGGACCAGCTTAGATACAGCTACAAAGTTCGGCCATCACGCCGAACGTCCGAGTTCGACTCTATATACGGTTCAACAAGTGGAATCCTCTATTAGTAACTGGGGCGGTGGGGCAGCCTAGTGGATAAAGCGTTCGCTCGCCACGCCGAAGACTCGGGTTCGATTCCCCACATGGGTACAATGTGTGAAGCCCATTTCTCGTATCCTCCGCCGTGATATTGCTGGAATATTGCTAAAAGCGGCGTAAAACCATACTCACTCACTCTATTAGTAACCCTGTCATTTATTGGCTGGAATAACACATTCTTCAACACTGATATTGCTGTAATCAGGAATAAACACTAAAACCTTTTCTATCATCTATAATAAATATAATATACACCCTGGTTAGTTTCGTATTTATCTAGAACTGATGCACCCCACAAAGCGATCTAATGGACATATCCTCAAGAAACTAGTGTATGTCCCAAAGCGTTGTGGCTGTCACGAACTTCATAACGTGATACGCAGGTACTCATAAATTAAACACATGCATAGTTTCTCAAATCCATACATCTGAAGACAGCATCAGTTCCTAGACCATGTTGCTACTATTTCTCGCTCAAGTCCCTCTTCAGTTTGGCCAAGCCAAGAAGTCTCCTATCCCGCCATTGTCGTCTGCTGTCCAGCTCTGACACTGGACCCGCCACTTGCTCCATTCCTGACTGAACGCGTTCCATCGTGTCACCGTCCATCAGTTCCGGGTCACCGGCTGACCTTTGAACTCGATAGATCATGTCCCGGTAACGGTCACAGTAGCTTACAAAACCTGAAAAGTAAAACGGACATCAGTTGTCTGGAGGCTGGAGATCAGATTGGGAGATTGATGACGATGTTTACATTTAAAGTCACGGTTAAGATGCTGCTTTTAGCAATATTCCAGCAATATCACGGCGAGGGACACGAATCGAACCCGGGTCTTCAGCGTGACGAGCGGACGCTTCAACCATTAGGCTACCCCACCGCCCAGATTGATGACGATGTTTACATTTAAAGTCACGCATTTTTATGAGTGAGTGTGATTTTACGCCGCTTTTAGCAATATTCCAGCAATATCATGGCGGGGGTCACCAGAAATGGGCTTCACACATTGTACCCACGTAAGGAATCGAACCCGTGACGAGCGGACGCTTTAACCAGTAGTACACCCCACCGCTCCCTATTTCATTTTTGGATGAAGGTATTGCCATGGCATAACAACATCCCTATGAAACGCACACACACGCGTACGCACTCACATTCACAACTCACGTCACTCACATTATGTACGTTTTGTTTGTTGTTTAACGCCACACCTTATGGCGGCGGTCTGTAAATAGTCGAGCCTGGACCAGACAATCCTCTAGTCATTAGCAGCATGAGCATTGATCTACGTAACTGGGATACGATGACATGCGTCAACCAAATCAGCAAGCCTGACCACCTGATCCCGTTAGTTGCCTAATACGACAAACATGGGTTGCTGAAGACCAATTCTAACCCGGCTCTTCAGGTGTCCGTATATGTACGTACCATCTGCGTTAAGATACGCTGTTTCGAAGGGTCCAACAAAGGCGTATCTCACACCGAGACCGGACGACATGACGCGGTCCAAGTCAGCCACGCTCACAATACCATCCTGTTGAACACACAAAAACATTAACCATAGCCTTTTTACCAAGCTGTCCGATAGGCCACACAAAACATTGATAGGCCACACCATAACATTGATAGGCCACACAAAGCATTGACCTATAAATATCTCACCATTCCATCCTGTTGAAGGCACAGTACAGTAAACTATCGCAAAGGGAATCTCACCATCAGCTGTAGGGCACGCAAAACATTACCCCACTATGGCGTCTTGTATGATAAACAAAACATTAACCTATAATTGAGTGAGTGAGTGAGTCTGGTTTTACGCCACTTTTAGCAATATCCCAGCAATGTCACGGCGGGGGACACCAGAAAAGGGCTTCACACATTGTACCCATGTTGGGATTAACCTATAAGAGCCTCACGATGCCATCCTGTTGCAGGCTATGGACAAAAAGCTATTGCAAAAGAAATCTGACCCCTCTGTAGGGCACACAAAACATTACCCCATGGCATTATCACTATGGCTTCCGGTATGATAAACAAAACATTTATTAACCCATAACAACCCTCCATTCATCTTGTAAGACAAGACAGTTTTAACCTTCATAATCTCGCCATGCCATCCAGTAGGATAGACACATCGAAAACTTCCTTATAATCTGTTAGTGTTAATTCATACATAAATCAGAAGTCAATGCTTTACCCGACAACTGCAGTTTTGTTAGAAATTTGTAACGTTTTCAAAGACATCGTTTTACTTCTTGGAGAACGTGTTTCACTGGTACATCATCATTTGCCACGAACACGTTACATCATTAAGTCACCGTGTACGTTCAAGATATCCTGGAGTACAATATGGTCCACCTGAATTATGTCTGTATGTTCATTCATGTATATGGAATTGTATGGCATGTTCCGCTAGGAACTCGATTTGACTTGTGCTCTTCTTGACTTCTGCCATTTGTGTTGTCGCATGTATAACACTGACATTTCGTGTCTATGAAAAATGTGAAGCTTTGTCAGTATAATGCTTAACGACCGGCCGTATGATATTTCTTGGGATTGCCTCGGAGTTTTGTAAATAAATAGAAGGGAAACAATTTGAAGGATATACACTAACAATATATAAATAAAACATATAAAACAACTAAACATGTCCAGCATCACCTACGAAGAAAAACAACAACATTGTATGGCTCGTCTCAGTGACTGAAACAGTATCGTGTCCAGAACAAAACAATGGTGCCGAAATATGTTTATCCTGTTGCTAAAATGTCTTTGGGGTGTAATTTTGCCATTGTGACGATATATCTACGCCATCGCCATATGTTGTGTAAGGTAACATGTTTATCCTTTCTCCAAAATGTCCATTCTCACGAATTTACCCTATTGTTAACATCTCCATGTTGATGCCATATGTTTACCCTATTGTTACCATCTTCACGTTTACGCCTTGTGTTTCCCCTATTGTTAACATTTGCATGTTTATGTCATATGTTTACCCTATTGTTACCATCTTCATGTTTACGCCTTGTGTTTCCCCTATTGTTAACATTTCCATGTTTATGTCATATGTTTACCCTATTGTTAACATCTTCATGTTTACGCCATGTGTTTCCCCTATTTTTAACATTTCCATGTTTATGCCATATGTTTACCCTATTGTTAACATCTTCATGTTTACGCCTTGTGTTTCCCCTATTGTTACCATCTTCATGTTTACGCCTTGTGTTTCCCCTATTGTTAACATTTGCATGTTTATGCCATATGTTTACCCTATTGTTACCATCTTCATGTTTACGCCTTGTGTTTCCCCTATTGTTAACATTTCCATGTTTATGTCATATGTTTACCCTATTGTTAACATCTTCATGTTTACGCCATGTGTTTCCCCTATTTTTAACATTTCCATGTTTATGCCATATGTTTACCCTATTGTTAACATCTTCATGTTTACGCCATGTGTTTCCCCTATTGTTAACATTTCCATGTTTATGCCATATGTTTACCCTATTGTTAACATCTTCATGTTTACGCCTTGTGTTTCCCCTATTGTTAACATTTCCATGTTTATGCCATATGTGTTTCCCCTATTGTTAACATCTTCATGTTTACGCCATGTGTTTCCCTATTGTTAACATTTCCATGTTTATGCCATCTGTTTTACCCATGTATTTCCCCTATTGTTAACATCTCCATGTTTACGCCATGTGTTTCCCCTATTGTTAACATCTCCATGTTTATGCCATGTGTTTCCCCTATTGTTAACATCTTCATGTTTACGCCATGTGTTTCCCCTATTGTTAACATCTCCATGTTTACGTCATGTATTTCCCCTATTGTTAACATCTGATGTTTTACGCCATGTGTTTCCCCCTATTGTTAACATCTCCATGTTTATGCCATGTATTTCCCCTGTTGTTAACATCTCCCATGTGTTTCCCCAGTTGTTAACATCTCCATGTTTATGCCATGTGTTTCCCCTATTGTTAACATCTCCATGTTTACGCCATGTGTTTCCCCCATTGTTAACATTGTTAACATCTCCATGTTTATGCCATGTGTTTCCCCTATTGTTAACATCTCCATGTTTACGCCATGTATTTCCCCTGTTGTTAACATCTCCATGTTTATGCCATGTGTTTCCCCTATTGTTAACATCTCCATGTTTACGCCATGTGTTTCCCCTATTGTTAACATCTCCATGTTTACGCCATGTGTTTCCCCTATTGTTAACATCTCCATGTTTACGTCATGTTTTCCCATCTGTTGTTAACATCATGTTTGCGTTGACATGTATTTCCCCTATTGTTAACATCTCCATGTTTATGCCATGTGTTTCCCCTTGTTAACATCTCCATGTTTTACGCCATGTGTTTCCCCCTATTGTTAACATCTCCATGTTTACGTATGTGTTTCCCCTTTGTTAACATCTCCATGTTTACGTCATGTATTTCCCCTGTTGTTAACATCATGATGTTTCGCCATGTATTTCCCCTATTGTTAACATCTCCATGTTTTACGTGCCATGTGTTTCCCCTATTGTTAACATCTCCATGTTTACGCCATGTGTTTCCCCTATTGTTAACATCTCCATGTTTATGCCATGTGTTTCCCCTATTGTTAACATCTCCATGTTTACGCCATGTGTTTCCCCTATTGTTAACATCTCCATGTTTACGCCATATGTTTCCCCTATTGTTAACATCATGATGTTTTACGATGTTTACATGTATTTCCCCTATTGTTAACATCTCCATGTTTATGCCATGTGTTTCCCCCCTATTGTTAACATCTCCATGTTTACGCCATGTGTTTCCCTATTGTTAACATCTCCATGTTTATGCCATGTGTTTCCCCTATTGTTAACATCTCCATGTTGACGCCATGTGTTTCCCCTATTGTTAACATCTCCATGTTGACGCCATGTGTTTCCCCTATTGTTAACATCTCCATGTTTACGCCATGTGTTTCCCCTATTGTTAACATCTCCATGTTGACGCCATGTGTTTCCCCTATTGTTAACATCTCCATGTTTATGCCATGTGTTTCCCCTATTGTTAACATCTCCATGTTTACGCCATGTATTTCCCCAATTGTTAACATCTCCATGTTTATGCCATGTGTTTCCCCTATTGTTATCATCTTCATGTTTACACAATGTGTTTCCCCTATTGTTATCATCTTCATGTTTACACAATGTGTTTCCCCTATTGTTAACATCATCATGTTTACACAATGTGTTTCCCCTATTGTTAACATCTCCATGGCGACGAATGTGCGTAGCTTGGTGCTTACATTTCTATGGTGTAGAATATGTTATCTAGTGCTAAGAATAAGATGATAAGTAAGTTGACGTCGTGACTTACCCTGATAAGACGCCAACCTTCTCCCATGATAGCGTACTGGATACGGTTGAGAACGAAGCCGTCAATCTCCCGGTTAAGAACGATGGGGTCCTGTCCAATGCAGTCCATCAACGTCCTCGTCGTTGGCACGACGTCCTCGGCAGTCCAAGGGGCGGGGATGAGTTCCACCAGTGGGGCGTAGAAAGGTGGGTTGGTCTGCAGGGAACAAAATCTTGTAGAAAAAGATACATCCCAAGTGACTCTTAAAACAATTAATACGTTTAACGATTATTATTTACCTGATCTGATTTGATGAGGCGGGCAGATCCTGCTTTGAAATTTGAGTGTTGCGCTGCACCCAGCAAACTGACTACTATTTGTAAAATAGTCGAATCTGGACCATGCAGACATCATGAACATCGATCTACGCAATTGGGATACGATGACGTGTCAACCAAGTCAGCGGGTCTTACCACCGTTAAAACATGTTTACTTGGTTCAATGTATTGATGTGTTTCTTGGTAAATGTCTTGAACTTGTTAAATAGTAGTAATACGAACAAATCTGTTGACTGGTTTGAATAAAGTGAGAAGCGTTACAATGAACATACTAATAACAAAGTGGCTTGCGTAGAAAATGTTTGCGTATTGGGTGAAATACACAGAACATATATCAGCACGTTGCTTGTATATTTGAGTGGGAAGTATTGTAAATGGGTGGGTCAGGTTTATAACATACCGGGTGGACGACGATGAACCTTGATCTGTTAGATAGTTTCTCGGAGATCAGTGATGGTAGCAAGGCGCTGGAAGAGCTCGCCAGGATTACATCACCCGACACCTGGCTGTCTAACTCTGCCCATACTTGCTGTTTGAGCTCAAGCCGCTCAGGGACACATTCCTGTGACAATGGAGGTACATGACACATATCAGTTGTCCCTACCTTATATCTCTTTGGGTCCCTAAACATTCCATGAGAAGCCATATATCTTTGTCTTTGACCATTTGACCTGAGGGTGTCACATATCAGTTCTCCTATACGCTCCACACACACACACACACGCACGCACGCACGCACGCACGCACGCACACACGCACGCACGCACACATCCGTGAACATTTTCCGTAAGACCACATAGGCGGATCCAGAATTTTTCAACCCCTGAGGAGGGGCACCTTGGCTCCGCCATTGCAAAACATAAACTTCAATGTGGTCTTTAGTCATTTTCAAAGGGGTTCGGTGAACACACACACAACACACACACACACACACACACACACACACACACACACACACACACACACACACCACACACACACGACACACACACACACACACTGGATCACGCCACCTTGTCCTTGGGCAAACATAAACTACCGTGCAAAAGACAATTTTTACATATTTGATGGTAGCTGCACGAACGAAACAATTATTCGAAGGTGACGTATTTGTTGTGGTAGTTATGTTTTCACCTTTAATTTACAGGCTACTAATGTTTTGATAAACGTTCTCTTTTTTGGAAAAGGTTTCGTATTAAATTTCTTTGTCAAATCCAGTTTATAAGTACTTTCTTTTCCCCGGCTGTTTATATAAGATACTCTCAATCAAAGATTACACGAAACGAACGTTTATATCAGTCGCAAGGTAACTTTACTTGAATGGCACATCACAACTGTCCCGGGTCTTGTTTCACAAAGCGATCTTAGCGCTACGACTATCGTAACTCTATGTTAAAGTATATGGGAGAGCCGTAAAAGTATGGGGGCTACGATAGTCGTAGCGCTATGATAGCTTGGAGTAGCCTGAGGCAGACGTTGATGGTATTCTCCCATTTACCTGGATGTAGAAGGCGCCCTGAAGACAGTCTTTGACGGAACCCACGGGGGAGATGCGGTCCAGCTGCTGCTGAGCACTAAGAGTACCCCGGGGCAGCCCCTCCTCCTGAAGCTTCTCCAGCTGGACCCGGATGTCGTCCAGGGCCCGGGACACCTGCTCCGGGTCCACGTCATACAGGCTCACCTTGTAGCCTGCACAGGCGAACAGCATACACCAACTCCGTCCAATCAGGCCACTGTGAACGTGAGTGAGTGAGTTGGTTTTACGCCGCTTTTAGCAATAATCCAGCAATATTACGGCGGGAGACACCAGAAATGGGCTTCACACATTGTACCCACGTGGGCTGTGAACGCGAGGCGAACTGCCTATACCAAACCCGCAAGGCAGTCATCCTTGATTATTGAGTACATTCTACTCCATCCTGTTGTATCTGGTAATGTGATCCCAAGACTTACATATCGCTCAGCAACATCAGATGTGTCCGTTTAAAAACACGACACAGATATGAGCCAAAAGCCTTGGAATGAGTAGTATCACCTGCACTTGACACGGTGCCTGTATGTATGATTGTGGTATTTGGAGACAGATGGCAGTTGTGGTTTACACAGTCACTAAAGTTCCTAATTGTTTTGTTTTGTTAAAATACACCCATTAAAGTGATTGTGCGTAATACATGCAGACTGTTGAGGATTTGGGGCTCTGAACCTTTCAGCCACCCCATGCACAATTAAATATGGAATGCATGAGGCGGTTTAACTGTTCATTAATTCCACTTGAACAGTGCCTGAACCCTTGTACAAAAGGTCCCGGAAGTTCCATGGGCTCATACAATCGTCAAAACTTCAGAAAACCATACAGACGTTCCAAATATTCCGCAATTTCTTAAGCCTCCATAACAGGCATTCTCCAGTACTGGCCTAACAGTACAACCCTGCCCCATGACAACCCTCTGTCAAAATATGCGGGTCACCCTGTAGCATACAGGTTTGGTTGGTTGTTCTTTAACGCCGACCCCAGCAATATTCCAGCTTTATGGCGGCGGTCTGTAAATAACCGAGTATTGATCAGACAATCGTCAGGTGATCAACATCATGAGCATATGTCTGCGCAACTGGGATCCAAAGCGAGACAGCAACCCTGGTTGGTTGGTTGGTTTGGCCGCGTTCAGCAATATTCCAGCTATTTGGCGGCGGTCTATACATAATCGTGTCTGGACCAGACAATCCTGTGATCAACATAATGACCATCGTTCTACGCAATTGGGATACGATGACATGTGTCAACCATGTCAGCGAATCTGACTACGCGATCCCGTTAGTCGCCTCTTATGACAAGCATGGGTTGCTGACGACCAATTCTAACCCGGATCTCCACGGGTTGTAGTATACAGAAGGCTGGTTTACAATACCACTACACGGTATCCACTACTAAACATATACTGAACAATGGACTTAACAAGTTGGCGGTATTGTTGCTTTAAAGAGGGAATGTGTCCCAAGGACCCTTCAAGTTGCTTGTCACGAGAGATGGTATCTCAAGCACATCTACTGACAGCAAAACACTTACAGTCAGTTTGATTTCATTTGAGACCGAAGAATTGCTCACTAACACAAAACCTAATAAAATCAAATTTTGCACAGTCACATGAAATCGACAGACCAACTCTGATGATTTGTCTCATAATTTTGGACACCCGAATAAACATGTTGTTTAACATACGATCATTATTTTGTTGTCACTTTTCGCTATATTTAACGAGTTGGTCTGTCGGTTTCATGTGACTGTGCAAAATTTGGTTTGGTTGTAATTATTAGATTTTGTGTTAGTGAGCAATTCATCGGTCTCAAATGGAGACAAACGGACTATAGTATCAGATAAAACAGATTGTAGCGAGAGAATGTGCCGCATGTAGCCCTGTCTGTCACCAATGAATATAACCCTCCGCAAAGAGTTGCATTGTCATAATTCAAACCCTGAACCATTCATTTGGTCATTCAAATAAGTGTTCATCATTAGACGGAGCGGTGGGGTAGCCTAGTGGTTAAAGCGTTGGCTCGTCATGCCGAAGACCCGGGTTCGAATCCCCACATTGGTACAATGTGTGAAGCCCATTTCTGGTGTCCCCCGCCGTGTTGTTGCTGGAATATTGCTAAAACCGGCGTAAAACCAAACTCGGTCAGTCATCATTAGACTCTTAGTCATTCATTCAGATGTACGTTCATCAATACAACCACCAAACCATTCACTGAGTTAAGTAGTGTTGATATGATTAAAAACTCACGATGCGTGAGCGGTGATAATGCACAATATGCAGCTTAGATACGATCACCTGAAGTCGATCTAGGTTATCTGTGTTGGTGTACTTGGAGGACGGACCAAGTAAACACACAACGTGGAGTAATCTATATAGCCATTCATGCATCCATATTTCAACGATCTACAATGTACTAAAATGTTCCATCAGCAAAACAGCCAGGGGTAGAACTCGCCTACCTCCAACTTCCAAATTGTGTGTTTTATTCACAGCGTTTTAATCGCGTTTGGCTACACATCAAAATAGTATGCATATGAAATGTTCAAGGGGGATTTCAGGAACAGAAATCATCACCCAAACGCAACTTAGGCTGTTTTACTAGCCAGCTCTCAACAGAAGAACTCATTAGCATATAGGACATCTTGGCCGCAGCATCTGTAACAACGTATAATAATTTGTACCTACTAATTTATACATGTATTTGTACCCAGCTGTTGTATTTGTATTTTATTGAATACCGATATCCGAACATGGCCTCTTTCAAATGCGGCACCACACCTTTTTGAACGAATGTACAATTAATAATGTGCAGAGATATAAATACAAACTACATCCACAGGACCAGACAAAATTACCACATACTGCACCTTCACCCACCTGCCAATCACTGCAACTTTCTCCTCGCGAAGGGGCGTGCTGACTGCGTCGGCCATGATGTGTCGTCTGCTGATGGTAAGCTGCGCTTCACCCACTGCGCATCACACTCCCGGTCGTGACAAGAATGAGATAAACGCACGGTCCGGTTACAGTTTCGTGATGAGTAATTCAGGTGAGCAGGAAAACAGCTTAGGTTGCGTTTGGGTGATGATTTCTGTTCCTGAAATCCTGTCTTAACTTTCCCAAATTCGAATGCATACAATTTGGATGTGTAAACATACGCGGTAAACTAGCGCAAAGACGCTGATCGTGGGTCGCTACTTATCAGGGTCACTTTCTGATATGAAGTAACGCGATATGATAATGTATAAATAGCTTGTACATGTGCTTAGAGTACAGTTTACCCTAACACACGAAGCATCTGGGTATGACAGACAACAGGTGACATATTTTCAACATGTTCTCTGATTTCACCCAGAACACAGAAAATATATCTAAATGTAATGACTTTAGCGTCGTGGTTTAAGCATTCGCTCGTCTTGCCTAAGTTCGATTCCTTAATGAGTACATTCTGTGAAGCCCATTATCTGGTGTCCCCCGCCATGATGTTGTTGGCTTATTGCTTGAAGCGGTGTAAAACTAAACTCACTCACATATACGGTGTTGATCACCCTATGCCACATGGTATTATATCACCTGGCAGTTCTCATGTGTTCTCTTTTGATATTCCGTTCTGTAAATTGTAGTAACATAATTTTGTAGACGTGATTAAATACTACAGACATGTAGGTATCTCGTTATGCAACAACTCAATTATAACGTACAGATGGTTACGAACTCCTGAATCTAACTAAAAACGGAAGATTTGACTCATTCAACATTAATTTAATTCATTAAATCGAAGTAAGTAATGCGAAATGACTGGAGTAATGATATTTACAAGGAGGGTTCATGCTGTCTTTTGGCAATATTTTTGATGGGCACCAGAATGAGTACGTGCATGTCAACTTCCGTGGCTTCCAACCAACACCTTGAGCAAATGGGCGTTACTCTCATCTGTACAAGCATTCGAGACCCACTCGTGTTTTTGCGGGGCAAGCCGAATATCTAGTACCCCTCTTGAATCATTCGTGACCAACAAGCCGAATCATTCGTGACCAACTCGTGTTATTCCGGGACAAGCCGAATACATTCGTCACCACTCGAGTGGTGACGAATGCCTCTGGAAGGAATTAATATTCTCTAATGATCACTTCAAACAAGAACGGCAACTCTTTTTCTGTTCAATTCTAACAGTAACAAGCATTACTGAAACACTCGAAAACTGCTGCGTTTAAAAGATTTTAAACTTTGTTTTAAACAACAATAGTGATGATGATGTTCTAAAGTAATTCTTATCAGGTGTTCACCTTAATTCCTAATGTATATTTCTGGATACGGTTTATGAATCGAAAATGGGATATATTTCATAAATAGGCAGTATAAATAGCATTCCCACAAGTCCAGAAAAATGAGTGAGTGAACTTCAATGGGCAAAGTTTACAAAGTTTAGTTTTACGCCGCACTCAGCAATATTCCAGATATATGGCGGCGGTCAGTAAATAAGCGAGTCTGGACCAGACAATCCAGTGATCAACAGCATGGGCATCGATCTGCGCAATTGGGAACCGATGACATGTAAGTCAGCGAGCCTGACCACCCGATCCCATTAGTCGCCTCTTACGACAAGCATGGGTTACTGAAGGTTCATTCTAACCCGGATCTTCACGGGTTTCCACAAAAATGACTCTCAAACTGAAGAATTCGTGGAGAGTTATATCATGATTTAATGTAGGCTACGCGTTGTCTAAGACATGTCGGAGCTTGTTGCCATACCCCTGGTGGAATATTAACATAAACACGCTGAAAAACATGATCCC